>NC_090027.1:44343163-44420663 GCF_037176765.1 Anolis sagrei | reverse complement strand
AAGCAGGAATATTGCATTCAAATTACTCCTGACAAATGGCCATCCAGCCTCTGTTTAAAAGCTTCCAAAGAAGGAGCCTCCACCACACTCCGGGGCAGAGAGTTCCACTGCTGAACGGCTCTCACAGTCAGGAAGTTCTTCCTCATGTTCAGATGGAATCTCCTCTCTTGTAGTTTGAAGCCATTGTTCCGCGTCCTAGTCTCCAGGGAAGCAGAAAACAAGCTTGCTCCCTCCTCCCTGTGGCTTCCTCTCACATATTTGTACATGGCTATCACATCTCCTCTCAGCCTTCTCTTCTTCAGGCTAAACATTCCCAGTTCCCTAAGCCGCTCCTCATAGGGCTTGTTCTCCAGACCCTTGATCATTTTAGTCACCCTCCTCTGGACACATTCCAGCTTGTCAATATCTCTCTTGAATTGTGGTGCCCAGAATTGGACACAATATTCCAGATGTGGTCTAACCAAAGCAGAATAACGGGGTAGCATCACCTCCCTGGACCTAGACACTAGGCTCCTATTGATGCAGGCCAAAATCCCATTGGCTTTTTTTGCCGCCACATCACATTGTTGGCTCATGTTTAACTTGTTGTCCACGAGGACTCCAAGATCTTTTTCACACGTACCGCTCTCGAGCCAGGCGTCCCCCATTCTGTATCTTTGCATTTCATTTTTTCTGCCAAAGTGGAGTATCTTACATTTGTCACTGTTGAACTTCATTTTGTTAGTTTTGGCCCATCTCTTTAATATGTCAAGACCTTTATCTATCGGTGTATTGTGGGTCATTGTTGTGTTATATGTTTGCCTTGTATGTACGGTACTGTAATCCGGAGAGATAAAGCAGAATATAAATATATAAACCTTCATCCACATCTTGTTTATGCTCTCACCCGCCTCATGGGGAACCTGCTACAAAACAGGAGCTTTTTTGTTGAGTTCCAGGGCCAGAGAAGCAGATGGCGGAAACAGAAGAACGGCCTGCCTCAGGGGAGCGTGCTTGCTCCATCCATGGTCAACATCTACACAAATGACCAGCCACTGCCAGAAGGGCCTGGACCACCCCCTTGGAGCCATTATGCAAAATGAAGCCCAAACACCAAAGAGGAGCCAGTCGAGTCTCCAACCGAGCCCTCACTGAGCTTTAATGCATGGGCAGGCTTGCAGGGGGCAAATGTCCACCTCCGAGGAGGAGTCCCTCCGCGGGCCGTGAAGCGGGTGCTGCTACCGCTGGGGAGGGGCCTTTTCCGCGTAGCCCTCCGTCTTCATGTCGTTCAGGCCCAACTCCTCGTTCTGCTCAAAGCTCCGCTCGTAGCGCTCCACGGCCATCTCGGGGTCTTCCTCTGGAGCATAAACGTTCTGCAGGCAGAAAAGGGGGCCCGCCTTAGGAACGAGAACCAGAACTCCCAGGCAACGATGCAATGATGCAAGGACACCTCCCTCCCTTCCCTTGAACTGCTTCTCAAACGCAAATACTGTTATGTTTAATTCTGCCGTAATGTTTGCATCTCTGTAGATTTTAAACATGTGTAGAAGGGGCCCCGGACTCACAAAACTCACTGATCTCTGGATGCCCAGAGCAAAGAAAGGCTTTCTTTCTCTTCCACAGAACAAACAGGAGCAACGACCCTTCACTGAATGTCAATACTACATTATCATCATCATCATCATCATCAGCCGTCACCTGCCACACGTTGCTGTAGCCCAGTTTGTGTATGTGTTGTGTGTGAGTGTATATGTGTGTACCTATTTGTGTATATGTGCATATATGTGTGTTTGTGTATATATATGTGTGTGTGTGTGTGTGTGTATGTGTGTGGTTTTGCGCATGCATTGTAATGTATTTTTTATTATTATTATTTTGCTTTTTAAGTTCCTTCTATTGTTTTTCAGTGTTTTTTGAGTGATGGTCACTCCTTGGGTAAGTAGGTATCTTGTGTCCCAATTTGATGTCAATTCGTCCAGTGGTTTTGAGTTATGTTAAACCCACAAATGAACATTACATTTTTATTTATATAGATTATTATTATTATTATTATTATTACTACTACTACTACTACTACTACTAGCTGTCCCCTGCCATGCGTTGCTGCGGCCCAGTCTGTGTATATGTGTTGTGTGTGTATATATTTGTGTATATGTCTGTTTGCATATATATATGTGGTTTTGCGCATGTGTTGTAATGTATTTTTTTATTTTTTGGATTTTTAAGTCTCATCTGCTGTGTTTTTTGGTGTTTTTATGAGTGATGGTCACTCGTTGGCCTGATAGGTGTCTTGTGTCCAAATTTGGTGTCAATTCGCCCAGTGGTTTTTGAGTTCTGTTAATCCCACAAACGAACATTACATTTTTATTTATATAGATTATTATTATTATTACTATTATTATTATTACCAATATTGATTTATAACCCATGTTTGCGCCCTCCCTTCCCTTGAACTGCTTCTCAAATGCATATATTATTATGTTTAATTTGGCTGTAATGTTTGCATATCTGTAAATTTTAAATGTGTGTAGAAGGGGTCTCAGAGTCACAAAACTCGCCGATCTCTGGATGCCCAGAGCAAAGAAAGGCTTTCTTTCTCTTCCACAGAACAAACAGGAGCAACGGCCCTTCACTGAATGTCAATATTTCATCATCATCATTATCATCATCATCATCATTATTTTAAGTATATATGTGCTATTGTGATTTTTAATGCTTATATTGTCTTGTTAATTTTATGTTTATGTTGTTTACTTTGTATGTATTGATTATGTTACTTGGAAACTGCTCCGAGTCCCCTCAGGGAGATAAGAGCAGTATATAAATAAGGTTTTGTTGTTGTTGTTATTTATTTATAACCGGTGTTTCCTCTCTGCAAAGGAGACTCAAAGCGGCTTACACAAAGCCTTGCACCTCCTGCTATTTGCTCTGCCGTGCCTCCCTTCATCAGCGCAACGCCCTCGCCAAAGGACGTAACGGTTCAGAAGGACTTCTGGCGATGACCGCCTGGCCCTTGTTTCTGCCCCTGGTGCCACCTCATTACCTGGAGGTAGCTGTTCCCTGCGGGGTCGTCCAGGACCAAGTGGACCTTCAGCTGCCCGTCCAGGATCTGCGAGGGAGACAAAGGCAAACCTATCCAAGAATGGAGAAGACTTTGCGCTCTTTCCCTCCCGGCTGGGGAACCAGCCCATGTTCATTCAGGAGGAAGATCACCCCAAAGGGACTCCCAGTCAGGTAACAGCGCCATCAGAAGGTACCTATCAGCCCACCAGGACCCTAAGATCTTCTGGGGAGTCCCTGCTCTCTATCCCGCCGGCTTCACAAGTGCGGCTGGCGGGAACGAGAGACAGGGCCTTTTCTGTGGTGGCCCCTCGGCTTTGGAACACCCTCCCCATAGAGGTAAGATCAGCCTCCTCGCTGATGGTGTTTCGGAAGAGACTGAAGACATGGATGTTTAAACAAGCATTCGGTTAATCCGTTGCAACGAATTATGATGACTAAAGGACTGGTAATCATGGACGATGAATTTGGATTGCGACTCCAGTTACGAGATGCATTGGATGGTTATTGGTGGCCCAATAATTTGTATTGTATATGTGTTTTATGCTTTTAAACTGAATATTGTTGTTTTTTAAGTGTTGTAAACCGCAATGAGTTGCCGATTTAGGCTGAGATATTAGCGGTATACAAGCGCATTAATAAATAATAAATAAATAAATAAATAAATACCAGCGGCAGCGGGCAAAAAGGGAAGTGCTGACCTGCTGCAGCTTCCTCCCAAATGCATGGAGTTTCTCCGTCCTGTCCGGGTTAGAGCTGTCTCCCAGGGTGAAGGGGTTCCTCTCCACCTGCGGGACAGAGAAGGCACAGCGTGGTTGCTGGTCACGCGGGCCCTTTTTGGCACCCCATTCCCATGGTCTTATTTTGTGCGGGGTACGGGTTTCAGGTGTGTGTATGGTCTGTAAGAAATTCTGCCCCAGTCCCAAATACTTGCACTCCTGTTCCTTTCCATGATCACGCCTCGATTTCGCATGAGGCATTGATTTCGCATTCAATGCCTCACATATATATAAAAACATCACATATCTAAATCAATAACATATAAGTGTAGATAAACACTGTTAAAACTATAAATCAGTTTAATACCCAGATTACACTATGGCTGGATCTATCTATATGTCGTGTCCTCTGTTTCTGCATCACTCCTTCTTCTTCTCCTACTACTAGTAGTAGGTATGGTGTCAGAATGCTGACTCACAACACTATATCCCTATATTCCAGGATCTGATCCCAGTTATCAAGCTTTGAACTGGATTATATGAGTCTCCACTGCCGTATAATTGTCAGAAATGTTAGAAATTAACTAGGTATTTTTAATTACAAAAATGTGAGTCAAGCACTGAAAGGGTTAAATGGATGCAATGACTCAGCAAAAGCTGTAGTTCTAGATAAGTAGGTGTTGCCTGTAGCTTAGTAGGCCTCAGTGTTAGTTCGCCTCAGTGTGAGAGAGGCTTCAGCCTGAGAGAGCCCTCAGTGGGAGAAAGGCCTCAATGTGAGAGACTTCAGCCTGAGAGCCCTCAGTGGGAGAAAGGCCTCAGTATGAGGTAGGCCTCAGTGTGAGAGAGGCTTCAGCCTGAGAGAGCCCTCAGTGGGAGAAAGGCCTCAGTATGAGGTAGGCCTCAGTGTGAGAGAGGCTTCAGCCTGAGAGAGCCCTCAGTGTGAGAAGGCCTCAGTACGAGACTTCAGCCTGAGAGAGCCCTCAGTGGGAGAAAGGCCTCAGTATGAGGTAGGCCTCAGTGTGAGAGAGGCTTCAGTCTGAGAGAGCCCTCAGTGGGAGAAAGGCCTCAGTGAGAGGCTTCAGCATGAGAGAGCCCTCAGTGGGAGAAAGGCCTCAGTGTGAGAGAGGCTTCAGCCTGAGAGGGCCCTCAGTGGGAGAAAGGCCTCAGTGTGAGGTACGCCTCAGTGTGAGAGAGGCTTCAGCCTGAGAGAGCCCTCAGTGGGAGAAAGGCCTCGGTGTGAGAGAGGCTTCAGCCTGAGAGAGCCCTCAGTGTGAGAAGGCCTCAATATGAGGTAGGCCTCAGTGTGAGAGAGGCTTCAGCCTGAGAGAGCCCTCAGTGGGAGAAAGGCCTCAATGTGAGTAAGGCCTCAGTGTTAGTAGGCCTCAGTGTGAGAAGTGGGTTGCGGTATGAGAAGGCGTCGTGTGTGAAGCTCCAGTGTGAAGGCTGAACTTTATTTGGGTCATGAAAACCTTGTTTTTGTAAATAAAGACTCCCATGGAATAAATAGCATTGGTCTGTGTGTTTTGGTCATTTTTATCATTAGTGCTGGATCACGCTGCTGCAAATGAGTTGCTCTGCTGTACATTTATGAGGAGGGTCACTTGTGAATAAACCCAATCGCCCAACAATAATCTGGGGTCAGATCCAGGGATGCAGAATATAGGGGCAGTGGAGAAGGGCCCCGTGTTAACACGTTTATTGTTCCTGGGCTATAAATATCATTTCCTAATTGTTTCTATCACAAAAACATGGGAAACCTTTACTGGACTTTTGCAGGAGCACATTTTGCTCTAGTTTTCCACTAAATCTCTCATCATTGAGTCTCAACCAATTCCACAACAACAACAAAGCTACTGGAGTATCACAACTGCTTTCAAACTCAGGACCGCACTATTAAACCGGAAATAACACTTTCAAACCAGGAATGGAACCTTTTTCAAATTTGGTACGTATTCTAAAGGGCTTTGTCCGCGTTCTCCTTGGACAAAGCAAGTTGTATCAGGCAAGGGGAGGGAGGGGGGGCGCTCACCAGGGCCTGGATGTCCTTCAGCAGCCCTTCCAGGGTTGTGAACTTGCCCCCCAGGGCGCCCATCCCTAACTCGAACTCCAGCTCTGGGATCTCCACTCTGCAGGTTTCCGACTGAGGAGGGAAGAGATGCGACCGAGTCAGAGCATCAGAGCTGGAAGAGACCCATGGGTCATCTAGTCCAACCCTCTTCTGCCATGCAGGAAAAGCACATTCAACCCCCCCCCCCCCCCAACAGATGGCCATCCAGCCTCTGTTTCAAAGCCTCCCAGGAAGGAGCTTCCAGCACACAACCCTGAACCGCCAGCTCCTTTCTGCTGTACCTTGAGAACGTCCCTGGTCAGATCGGAGACGTCGGTCAGGCGAAGGGTGATCTTGCTGCCCAAGGGCTCGATGGCCCCTCCGGATTTAACCTGAGGACAGGCAGGAAGGCCGTTAAGCAGGGCCACGAACGGAGGCAGGCCCAAAGGAGCGGCCCCCTTTGCAGCCTCCCCAGCCTTACCTCGTTCGTCCGGTGCCCGCAGGCGTCGCAGTTGGTGGCCATGATAATGACTTCCTTGAAGTGGGGGATCTCTGGGGCGGAGGCGTCAAGGAAAAATGCACCCTGGCAAACAAGCTCACGCTTCCCATCTTAATGGACGCAAAGACGAGCCCAACGTTGTTTTCAAAAGAAGCACAACCTCCCCGTGCAGTCAGAAATCCACGCATTTGGAAAGTTGTCTTGTAGGAGGTTGTTGTTTGGTGCTTGTTGTCCGCTTTGTGCTACTACTGATACAACCTCAGGTCTCGGCCCACTCCTCCAGGACTTTGGGGGATTCAGGCACAGATGATTGAACTTTGGGGTTCCCCAAACCAGGGAAATACTTTCAATAATCAACAGTGATGACCACATCCTCCACTCTCTCATCTTCTTCTCTTCACACTCAGAGAACAAGGGAGTTCCGGACAAGAATCAATCAGGGCCAGCTAACACCTCCCAACCAAAGAATTCCCCCAGGCAGCAACCAGCCAGGCTTTGAAGCTGCAAGGCCATTCAATGCTAATTAAGATGGCCTATTGCAACATTCACACATGCCTCAAGCAGAAAAGAGTTCCTTCTCCCACCCTGGACATTATTCCACAGGTGTGTGTGTGTGTATGTATGTATGTATATGTGTGTATATATATATATATATTATTACTATTGTTGTTGTGTTGTCGAAGGCTTTCATGGCCAGAATGACAGGTTTGCTCTGAGTTTTCTGGGCTGCCTGGCCATGTTCCAGAAGCATTCTCTCCTGACATTTTGCCCACATATCTGGCAGGCATCCTTAGAGGTTGTGAGGTCTGTTGGAAACGAGGACAAGTGGTGTGTGTGCGTGTGTGTATATATATATGTTCCAACCCTCTGCCCTCAGCTCTTCCCTTGTTTGGGATTCAGACTGGCCTTTTCCCCATTGGAATATATCTCGATATATCTGCCATCCTTCATTATCATTTCCCCCAATTGTATAAAAAGCTTATTGGACCGAAATCCATAAGGGGCTTTTGGGACATAACCTGGATTTATGTTTACTCCGGATTCTCAACACAAGAGCTTTCCTGACAGAATGATTTACAATGTCTACCTCTTCTTCCTTCTTTCGATCCTTCTTTCCTCAGCTCAAAGGATACGCACCAGCTTCATGTTCGTTGTGGCAGGCGCATTGCATTCGGGGCAGTTGGTGTTGAATTGCAGGACCTGGAAAAGGAGAGGGTGTGGCGGCATCCCTCTGAAAGCACTGCAAACCCACCCCGGGAGCATTGGAAAGACCCAGGAAGCGCACCCACCTCATTTCTCAGATCATCCGCTGTTTCGGTTGAGTTCTCCTGAGGCTCCTCGGCCTGAGAAAAGAGAGAGAGAGAGAGATGGCATAAGGAAGGGTGAACACGGATGTTTGTAACTTTGGAACTGCCTGTAGTTCGATATCAAGCAGTACTTCTGGGAAGCCCCCACTAAGAATCACAGAGTTGGGATCTCTAAAGGCCATCTAGCCCAACCCCTTTCTGCTTTCATGCAAGAAAAGCACAATAAAATATCCCCTGACAGATGACCATCCAGCCTCTGTTTCAAAACCTCCAAAGAAGGAGCTTCCTCCAGACTCAGAGGCTGAGAGTTCCACTGCTGAACAGCTCTAAACAGTTCTTCCTACTGTTCAGTGGAATCTCCTCTCTTTCCAGGCAACTCAAATGATCAAGGGTCTGGAGAACAAGCCGTATGAGAAGCGGCTTAAGGAACTGGGCATGTTTAGCCTGAAGAAGAGAAGGCTGAGAGGAGACATGATGAGGGCCATGGATAAATATGTGAGAGGAAGCCACAGGGGGGGGGGGGGGGGGAGGGAGCAAGCTTGTTTTCTGCTTCCCTGGAGACTAGGGTCTGGAGAACAAGCCCTATGAGGAGCGGCTTAAGGAGCTGGGCATGTTTAGCCTGAAGAAGGCTGAGAGAAGATATGATAGCCATGTATAAATATGTGAGAGGAAGCCAAAGGGAGGAGGAGGGAGCAAGCTTCCTTTCTCCTTCCCTGGAGACTAGGATGCAATGGAGCCATGGCTTCAAACTACAAGAGAGGAGATTCCACCTGAACAAGAGGAAGAACTTCCTGACTGTGGGAGCCGTTCAGCAGTGGAACTCTCTGCTCCAGAGTGTGGTGGAGGCTCCTTCTTTGGAGGCTTTTAAACAGAGGCTGGATGGCCATCTGTCAGGGGTGCTTTGAATGCAATATTCCTGCTTCTTGGCAGAATGGGGTTGGACTGGATGATGGCCCCGGAGGTCTCTTCCAACTCTAGGATTCTAGGATTCTATGAAAGGCCATCTAGCCCAACCCCCTTCTGCCTTCATGCAAGAAAAGCGCAATCAAATCTCCCCTGACAGATGACCACCCAGCCTCTGTTTCAAAACCCCCAAAGAAGGAGCTTCCTCCAGACTCAGAGGCAGAGAGTTCCACTGCTGAACAGCTCTAAAAGGTTCTTCCTACTGTTCAATGGAATCTCCTCTCTTTCCTGTCATTTGGACCCATGGCTCTGTTGAGGCCTAGTTTCCAGGGCGGAGAAAGCAAGCCTACTCCCTCTTCCTGAGATGACACTTATTTATATATTTATTGACAGTATTTCTATTCCGCCCTTCTCCTCACCCTGCAGGGGACTCAGGGCAGATTACAATGTATATATACACGGCAAACATTCAATGCCAAAGACACACAACACATATAGACAGACAGTCAGAGGCTATTTAACTTTTCTGGATCGTTTTCATCGTCCATCTGCGACACCGATGAAGTACTTCCGCATTCCCCGCATGCTTTGGCCTTGTAAATTAGTTAAATTACCCTCCCCACACATAGGTGGTACCTAATTTTCCTACTTAACAGATGCAACTGTCTTTCGGGTTGCAAAGGTCAACAGCAAGCTACACAATTGGTCAGAAGCTCACTCCAACCCAGGCTGGCTTTGAACTCATGACCTTTTGGTCAGAAGTGATCTTAATGCAGTTGACACTCAGCCAGCTGCGCCACAATCCCGGTGCTCCTCTCGTGTCTCCTCTGCAGGCCAAAGAGACCAAGACGCTCCTCAGGGGTATAAATAACGATGATGATGATGATGATGATGATGATTATTATTATTATATCCCCTGACAGATGGCCACCCAGCCTCTGTTTCAAAACCCCCAAAGAAGGAGCTTCCTCCAGACTTTGAGGCAGAGAGTTCCACTGCTGAACAGCTCTAAAAAGTTGTTTCTACTGTTCAAGGGAATCTCCTCTCTTTCCTGTCGTTTGAATCCATGGCTCCGTTGAGGCCTAGTTTCCAGGGCAGAGAAAGCATGCCTGCTCCCTCTTCCCGATGACACCTCATATATTAATGCATGGCTCCACTCGTGTCTCCTCTCAACCTTTTCTTCTGCAGGCTAAACAGTTCAAGACACTCCTCAGGGGTATAAGTAACGATTATTATTATTATTATTATTATTATTATTATTATTATTATTTCCCCTGACAGATGGCCACCCAGCCTCTGTTTCAAAACCCCCAAAGAAGGAGCTTCCTCCAGACTTCGAAGCAGAGAGTTCCACTGCTGAACAGCTCTAAAAAGTCCTTTCTACTGTTCAAGGGAATCTCCTCTCTTTCCAGTCATTTGAATCCATGGCTCCGTTGAGGCCTAGTTTCCAGGGCAGAGAAAGCAAGCCTGCTCCCTCTTCCTGAGATGGCACCTTCTGATGTCTCCTCTCAACCTTTTCTTCTGCAGGCTAAACAGACCAAGACGCTCCTCGGGGGAATTATTTGTGGCCTCCGGGCCTTGTGTCCTTTGAGTGGCCCTCCAAATGGGCCCCCTCCAGTCCCGCAAGCCCAGCCCGCCCTTCCCAGTCACCTTGAGGCCCAGCATGGCCGCCTGCTGAGCCGTCCTCCAGTAGCGGGTGACCACCAGGGCTTCGTCTCGCAGCGGGGCTCGAGGGTTCTCCACAAAGCTGTTGCCCGAGGGGTCGTCCAGGATCTAGCAGAGAGAAAGGGCACGCATGGGGAGAGAAAGGACACGCATCGCCCGCCTTGCTTTTGCAGGGAGCGCTTGCACAGGCAGCCCTGCCCAGGAGGGACTTACGAAAGTGAAGGGGGACTCCACTTCCTTCAAGCGCTTCAGCTTGGAGATGAACTCATCGATCTTTTCAGCCAGGGATGCATCTGTCTCCTGTCAACAACAAGAAGCAAGAGCAGAAGGGGCTTTGCAAACTGCAGCCGAGACCAAGATCAGCGCCTGCAGGCCAGGCCATGGCATGCCGATCCAATTCCGAGCACAATTCAAAGTGCTGGTTTTGACCTACAAAACCCTATACGGTTCCGACCCAGTGTATTTGTCCGAACGGATCTCCCTCTATGTCCCATCTCGGAGTTTAAGATCTTCTGGGGAAGCCCTGCTCTCGACCCCACCTCTACTGGCAGGGACGAGGAGCAGGGCCTTCTCGGTGGTGGCCCCTCGCCTGTGGAACTCACTCCCCGGGGAGATTAGATCAGCGACCTCCCTTCTGTCATTCAGAAAAAAAACTGAAGACCTGGATATGGGACCAAGCTTTTGGACATTCTGGCAGCTAAAGGAAAGACCCGATGATGAGCAGGAATTGATGGAACGGAATGGATGTACGGAACTCTGAACACTGAGCATGAGATTGTTTACTATTACATTATGTATTGATGCTTTTAATCTGTTAATTTAGTTAAATTGTTTTATGTATGTTTGTATAATTGACACAGGCATCGAATTGTGCCTTCGTCTGTAAGCCGCCCTGAGTCCCCCCTCGGGGGTGAGAAGGGCGGGGTAGAAGTAACCAAAATAAATAAATAAATAATAGGCCTGGGTAACAACGGAAAAATTTGTTTCTAAAATCGATTCGTTTTTGGGGGGTTTTTGCGTTTCGATATTTAAAATAATTACAAAATTTTCCTTTTAAAAAGTTCGATATTTACGAAATTTCGTAAATGGTAAAAAAATAACGAATCGATTTCCGAAACAATAACGAATCGATTCGTTAATGGCGGACGCGACTGCGAAATACGCTAAAAAACCTCCAAAAACTTCTGAAGCTTCCCTCTCCCTCTGTTGTTGACTGTTGGTGTGATATTATAATTTTTTTTCACTAATTAAACCATAAAACTGGCCCAGACATGCGGAAATAATAACGAAACGACCTCGGAACAATAACGAAACGAATACAATAACGAAATATGAAGCATTTACAAAACGTCTTTAAAAATTCGTTTTTTAAAAAAATTGCTCCAGAATGGTTCATTATCGCTTCGTAATCAATAAAATTAACGAATTATTAACGAATTACGAATTAACGAAATGAAACCGCCCAGCCCTAATAAATAAATAAATAAATCTCTCCCTGCAGCTGGGATCTGCCAACTGTTCTGCTGGCCATGTATAAGTTTTAACATGAAAAGCCATTACAATAATAATAATAATAATAATCCTTTATTTACACCCCGCTACCATCTCCTGAGGGACTCGGTGCGGCTTACAAGAGGCCGAGCCCAAATACATCAATAAAAAAGCAACTAACAACAATACAGACAATAAATAAACTCATAAACAAAGCAATAAACAGTAACAATAACACCACGACACATTAAAACCTATGGCGGACCAATTGTCATAATTCAAAATTTTAAAACACTGGGCATGACAAGGAGACATATAACTAGGATAGGTATTTGGAGAGAGATGGAGCGAGCAGACAATCCTAGATCATTAGTAAAGTGCAATTAGGAACATGTTGCTTTGGTTTCCTTATTACTACATATCTGCTACCTGTGGTTTGCAATAAGTAACTTTTATGTAGTTATGGATTTTATGTTATACTAGCCATCCTCTGACACGCGTTGCTGTGGCCCACATGGGGGTTCTGTGTGGCAGGTTTGGCCCAATTCCATCGTTAGTGGGGTTCAGAAAGCTCTGGGATTGTAGGTGAACTACAAATCCCAGCAACTACAACTCCCAAATGTCAAGATTCTATTTTCCCCAAACTCCACCAGTGTTCACATTTGGGCATATAGAGTATTCATGTGGAGTTTGGTCCAGATCCATCATTCTTTGAGTCCACAGTGCTCTCTGGATGTAGGTGAATTACAACTCCAAAACCAAAGGACACTGCCCACCAAACCCTTCCAGAATTTTCTGTCGGTAATGGGAGAACTGTGTGCCAAGTTTGGTTCGATTCCATCGTTGGTGGGGTTCAGAATGCCCCGTAATTGTAGGTGAACTACAAATCCCAGCAACTACTACTCCCAAATGTCAAAATTCCATTTTCCCCAAACTCCACCAGTGTTCACATTTAGGCCTATTGAGTATTCGTGTAGAGTTTGGTCCAGATCCATCATTGTTTGAATCCACAGTGATCTCTGGATGTAGGTGAACTACAACTCCAAAACCAAGGTCAATGCCCACCAAACCCTTCCAGTATTTTCTGTTGGTTTATGGGAGAACTGTGTGCCAAGTTTGGTTCGATTCCATCGTTGGTGGGGTTCAGAATGCTCTTTGATTGCAGGTGAACTATAAATCCCAGCAACTACAACTCCCAAAGACAAAATCAATTTTTTTGAGTGAAGGACATACATTGGGTTGTTAGGTGCCTTGTGTCCAAATTTGGTGTCAATTCGTCCAGTGGTTTTTGAGTTATGTTAATCCCACAAACGGACATTACATTTAATTTATATAGTCTGTATCCATTATGGTGAACCTATGACATGCGTGTCAGCACTGACACGCACGACTATTTTCGATGACACGTGGCCACATGCGGCCGCATACAGAGAAGTACACCTATGTTGTACACCGCCGTGAGTCGCCCCAAGGGCTGAGAACGGCGGTCAACAAATGCAGCAAATAAATAAATAAATAATAAATAAATTGTAAGAGCCAATCTAATTCCATCCTTAAATGTGTAAAAGGCTCTACAAATTTAACATCTGCACGTTTGAGCATTGTTCACTCCATAATTCAGCATGGAATATACATTTTTCTTATTTAAACTATAAATATTGCAAAATTATGTTGTTTTTTTCTTGAAGTTGACTCCCCCCACCCAAGGTTTTTGGCAAATTTTGACACACCAAGCCCAAAAGGTTGCCCATCACTGGTCTATATTGTCAGCCCACTAGTCCCAAAATAAGAGCAAGCAATTTTCTGAGCTTCCAGAGAGGTTAACAATATTGTTCAAACAATTCAACTATTTTGGGCCAGCTTTCCAACAAAGGATTCCCTCAGGCAGCAATAATAATAATAATACTTTATTTATACCCCGCTACCATCTCCCCAAGGGACTCGGTGCCGCTTATATGAGGTCGAGCCCACAATACATCAAGACAAGCAATAACAACAACAATACAAAACAGTTAAAATAAATCTCATAAACAAAATAAACAAAAAAAATATTGACAATAGCACATTTAAAAACCTATGGCTGGGCCAAATGTAATTTAAAACTTAAAAAATAAGAAATAATGCTGGGCATGAACAAGGTAGGAGAGGCGGGCGCGTACAAGCAACCTTAAATCAATATAAAGTGCATTTAGAGGACATATTGCTGAGAGCTAGGCTTTGAAGCGACAGCTAGGCTTTGAAGCTGCAAGGATATTCAATGCCAATCAAGGTGGCCAATTGCAACACTCAACAGACAAAAGTTCTTTCTCCCACCCTGCATATTCCACAGGTAAATAATAATAATAATAATAATAATAATAATAATAATAATCCTTTATTTATACCCTGCTACCATCTCCCGCAGGACTCGGTGCGGCTTACAAGAGGCTGAGCCCAAATATATCATAAAAACATAACAACAACAAACAACAATAAATAACTCATAACAAAGCAAACAATACAATAATGATGCGACACATTTTTAAAAAACCCTTTTTCCTAGTTTCCAACAGACCTAACAACCTGTGAGGATGCCTGCCATAGATGCAGGTGAAACGTCAGGAGAGAATGCTTCCAGAACATGGCCAGACAGCCTGAAAAACTCACAGCATCCCAAAGGTTGTTTCTTTCTAATGTAAGAAGGACCTCCAGATGCCCGATAATCCACTTGCCCGATAATCCACTTACCCGGCGCCTCGGCTGGTCCTGCTCCAGCCCTGCGATGGCTCTGTCGACAAGCCCTTCAAGAGTGGTCAGAACTGGGAAGAGGAATAATAATAATAATAACAACAACAACAACAACAACAACAACAAGCCAGAGGCATTACGACCCCATGACCCCACCCGGTGGTTATGCTCTTCTACTCTGGATGACACAACGGCCGCAACAACCAGAAACAAGGACATGTGCTGGCTCTCACAGGTGGGTTGCCACCTTTAGATGCCACGCATTAGATGCCCCACAAAGAGGAGCTACCAGAACCTTTGCAAGGACTCAACCATGAGCACCTCCCATTCCCTTTCCTCCCTTCTATCCCAACCACAACTATTAGATATCTGAAAAACCCGACAGGCGGTTCTTGCATCTGTTCCGGTGTTTGTATCCCATCAGTTTGAAAAATGTGTATGCCTGAACAACAGTTACCCTATTTACTCAAATCTAATGCTCACCTTTCTTGGCTAAATTACCTTCCCAAAACTGGGGTGTGAATTAGAATAGTGTCATATGGTAAAGCCAAAGGGGAAGCTGCTTCCACAGCACCTGGGACTCCTATTTGAGGGACGCCATCTATAGTATTATTATTATTATTATTATTATTATCATCCTTATTATTATTAGTAGTAGTAATAATAATAATGTATTGTCGAAAGCTTTCATGGCTGGAATCACTAGGCTGTTGTAGGCTTTTTCGGGCTATATTTATTTATTTGTTCATTATATTTGTATCCCGCCTTTCTCAGCCAATTGGCGACTCAAGGCGGTTTCCAACAAATCAGTATACACAAAACATAATATAGATAAAAAAAAACATTAAGCAGTATAAGACATCATAAAAACAATAAAAGCAACATCATCAGCGTCTCATTATTCTCCAGCATTGTCCAATTCCATTGTCAGGTCATTCGATTTCCTATATTAGCTACTCTGTATTTGTAAACACTTGCTCAAATAGCCACGTTTTAACTTGCCTCTGAAACATCAAGAGGGAGGGAGCAGATCTGATCTCCCTGGGGAGGGCGTTCCATAGCCAAGGGGCCACCACTGAGAAGGCCCTGTCTCTCGTCCCCGCCAAACATGCTTGTGACGAAGGTGGGACCGAAAGCAGGGCCTCCCCAGATGATCTTAAAGTCCTCAGTGGTTCGTAAGGGGAGATACGTTCGGACAGGTAGGTTGGGCCAGAATTGTTTAGGGCTTTATAGGCGAAAGCCAGTACTTTGAATTGGGCCCAGTAGCAAACTGGCAGCCAGTGGAGCTGGCGCAACAAGGGGGTTGTATGCTCCCTGAGCGCCGCTCCTGTTAACAACCTGGCTGCCATTCGTTGGACTAGTTGAAGCTGGCCATGTTCTAGAGGCATTCTGTCCTGATATTTCACCTGCATCTATGGCACGCATCCTCAGAGGTAGTGAGGTCTGTTGGAACTAGGAAAAATGGGTTCATATATCTGTGGAATGACCAGGATGGGACAAAGGACGCTTGTCTGCTGGAGCTAGGTGTGAATGTTTCAACTGACCACCTTGATTAGCATTGGATGGCTTGGAAGTGCCTGGGGGGAATCCTTTTGTTGAGAGGTGATTAGATGTCCCAGATTGTTTTCCCTCTGTTGTTTTGCTGTTGTAATTTTAGAGTTTTTTTAAAACTGGTAGCCAGATTTTGTTCATTTTCATGGTTTCCTCTTTGTCCACATGCTTATGGATTTCAATGGCTTCTCTGTGTAGTCTGACATGGTGGTTGTGAGAGTGGTCACACACAAAAAACTGCCAGGCCATCAAATGCTAATCAAGGTGGTCAGTTGAAACATTCACATCTAGCTCCAGCAGGCAAGAGTCCTTTGTCCCACCCTGGTCATTCCACAGATATATAAACCCTTTTTCATAGTTCCAACACTCACTACCTCTGAGGATGCTTGCCATAGATGCAGGTGAAACATCAGGAGAGAATGCCTCTAGAACATGGCCATATAGCCCAAAAAACACAGCCGCTATCAAGACCTCAAAACTGAACTGCAAAAGCTCTGGCATAAACCAGTACAGGTGGTCCCAGTGGTAGTGGGCAGACTGGGTGCCATGCCAAAAGATCTCAGCCAGCATTTGGAAACAATCAACATTGACAAAATCACGATCTGTCACTTGCAAAAGGCCACCTGACTTGGATCTGCGCGCATCATTCAAAAATGCATCATACAGTCCTAGACACTTGGGAAGGGTTCGACTTGTGATTTTGTGATACGATATCCAGCACAGAGATCTCGTTTGTGACATACTGTGCTTTTGTGTCAATAATAATAATAATAATAATAATAATAATACATTACACAGTCCTAGATGCTTGGGAAGGGTTGTGATTTTGATACAAAATCCAGCATAGAGATCTCGTTTGCTGTGACATACTGTGCTTTTGTGTCAATAATAATAATAATATTGAGGCTGGGTGGCCACTTCTCAGGTGTGCTTTGATTGTGCTTTACCTGCATGGCAGAAGGCGGTTGGACTAGGTGGCCCTAGGGGTGTCTCCTAACTCTATTATTCTAGTATTCTAGGAGGCTCTTCCCCAGCCATAGTTTTTAAATGTGTTTTGTGCCACTGTCCAATGTTTTGCTATTTTGTGTATGAGATTTATTTTAATTGCTTTGTATTAGTATTTGTATTTTGTTTCGTTTTGTAATTGGTATTGCTTGTATTGATGTATTGTGGGCTCGGCCTCCTGTAAGCCGCACCAAATCCCTTGGGAGATGGTAACGGGGTATAAATAAAGTATTATTATTATTATTATTATTATTATTATTAGACATCCCAAATGCGATTTGACACGGGATTCCTGGAAGAAGCCTCCACCTCCTCCGCGCAACCCCCTTCCGCAGCCCAAAGCCCCAGCCCCTCTTTCCACAAGAGGCCCACACTGTGCAAGCAGCTCCGCGCCCCACGGGTACCACCGCGTGCCCCAAGACAAGCCAAAAACAACCACGGATACCCACCTCCCTTCTGAGAAAAAGCAGGGATTTCAAAGTCTAGCTCTGGGACTCTAGCTGTGGCACAGTCAGTCTTCACCACTTCCCTATTCATATCCTGGAGAGAATGATGCACAGGAAAGGTTATACCGGCCTGGAAACCGGGGCCAAGGACAAGGAAAACCAATACGGGTGGGGGGGGGGGGACGGACGGACCACCCTAACCAAGCAGATGGGTATTATTCACTGCAAATCCCATCAGGCCTAGGAAGGAGATCCCAGCCTTCAGATTGAAATGGGCAGGATAAAAGTGATGCAAATAAATAAATACATAAATGTATTGTCGAAGGCTTTCATGGCCGGAATCACTGAGTTGTTGTAGGTTTTTCCGGGCTATATGGCCATGTTCTAAAGGCATTCTCTCCTGACGTTTCGCCTGCATCTATGGCAAGCATCCTGAGAGGTAGTGAGGTCTGTTGGAACTAGGAAAAAGGGTTTATATATCTCTGGAATGACCAGGGTGGGACAAAGGACTCTTGTCTGCTGGAGCTAGGTGGGAATGTTTCAGCTGACCCCCTTGATTAGCATTTGATGGCCTGGCAGTGCCTAGAGCAAACTTTTGTTGAGAGGTGATTAAAAAATTTACAACACTAAATTACTACAACAGAACAACAGAGAGGAAACAAACAAGGACATCTAATCACCTCTCAACAAAAGTTTGCTCCAGGCACTGCCAGACCATTAAATGCTAATCAAGTTTGTCAGTTGAAACATTCACACCTAGCTCCAGCAGACAAGAGTCCTTTGTCCCACCCTGGTCATTCCACAGATATATAAACTCATTTTCCTAGTTCCAACAGACCTCACTACCTCTGAGGATGCTTGCCATAGATGTAGGCGAAAGGAGAGAATGCCTCTAGACCATGGCCATATAGCCCGAAAAAACCTACAACAACCCAAATAAATAAACATTGCTATGATACACTTAATCATACATTTGATAGTTATAGCCCAGGCGGGGGCCAACTTTGGCCCTTCCTCCAGGTGTTAGGGACTTCAACTCCCACAATTCCTCACTCTCACGGGCTATTATTATTATTTCACTGACACAAAAACACAGCAAATGTCACAGCAAAGGAGATCTCTATGCTGGATTTCGTATCACAAAATTGCAAGTCGAACACTTCACAAATGTTTAGGACTGTGTGATGTATTTTCGAAAGATGCGCGCAGATCCAAGTCAGGTGGCCTTTTGCAGTTGACAGATCGTGATTTTATCAATGTTTATGGTTTCCAAATGCCGGGTGAGATCTATTATTATTATTATTATTATTATTGAAACCACATTGTGAAAGCACATTATTATTATTATTATTATGGAGGAAAGCTCACGGTCAGAGCCTAATGTTGTTATTGTTGTTGTTGTTTGTTGTTGTGGGAGCTGAAGTCCAAAACACCTGGAGGGAGGGCCAAAGTTGGCCCATGCCTGTAATCGCCCCCGTCTTTCTCCTTTCCCATCCAGATTCCAATCAGACCCAAAAGTGGTGGGCTTTAGCAATACTATTGGATCATATCATCTGAGACTATGATCCTCTGAAAGCCGGGATCTTTCCAGGCTGAAATCTGATGCTCAGAATGGGTCACCTGCCAGATTCCAGGGCCTTCGCAGTGGCCCACATGAGGCCAGAGCCAAAGCGGCCACTCACCTGCTTGCTCCGCACAGTCAGCGTGTAGCAGACGCCTTGCTCCTGGATCTTTCCGGCCGACTGGATCTCGGCGTTGGTCCAGTTGCAGTTGCTGCAGGAGAAGGAGCTGACGATGATCTCTTTGAAGAAGGGGATCTTGGTCAGCAGCAACCGAGTCACGCCCTAGTTTTGGGGGGAAAGGGGGCATCCATTTCAATGGCAGCAAATGACAACGCTGGAAAGGGACACAGTCATCCTCCCTTTCTCTATGTGGATTAAACCAACACCCAGAGGAACCCCCTCCCCCCTTTTATTGACTGCCCTGAAAAGACTGTGGAATGACCTGCAGGAAGGAGTTTGGAAGCGAAGGCCCCATCTACACTGCCATATCCAGTAATCCAGTTTCTGGATCCAGATTACCTGCTTTGAACTGGGTGATGCAGCAGTGTAGACTCATATACATCCAGCTAAAGGAGATCATCTGGATTCAGAAACTGGACCATATGGCAGTGTAGATCCAGCCTATTATTATTATTATTATTATTATTATTATTATTATTATTGAAAGCATGCTTCACCATCCAACATGATGTTGTTGTTACAGAAAGCACACTGCCACATCCCAACACATTATATTATTATTATTATTATTATTATTATTATGGAAAGCCCACTGCCACAGCCCTATACATTATTATTATTATTATTATTATTATTATTATTATTATTATGATGAAAGGCCCACCATCACAGTGCAAGACATTTATTATTATTATTATTATTATTATTATTATGGAAAGCACACTGCCACATCCCAACATATTAATTATTGTTATTATTATTGTTGTTGTTATTACTGAAAGCATGTCATAACCCAATACATTATTATTATTATTATTATTATTATTATGAAAAGCCCACCATCACAGTGCAAGACATTTATTATTATTATTATTATTATTATTATTACTGAAAGCCCACTGCCACAGCCCTATACATTATTATTATTATGAAAAGCCCACCATCACAGTGCAAGACATTTATTATTATTATTATTATTATTATTATTATTATATTATGGAAAGCACACTGCCACATCCCAACATATTAATTATTGGGTTGTTGTAGGTTTTTCTGGGCTATTATTGTTATTATTGTTGTTGATATTATTACTGAAGGCATGTCACAACCCAACACATTATTATTATTATTATTATTATTATTATTATTATTATTGAAAGCCCACTGCCACAGCCCTATACATTATTATTATTATGAAAAGCCCACCATCACAATGCAAGACATTTAATATTATTATTACTACTATTATTATATTATGGAAAGCACACTGCCACATCCCAACATATTAATTATTGTTATTATTGTTGTTATTATTATTATTATTATTATTATTATTATTACTTTATTCTGAAAAGCCCACTGCCACAGCCCAACACATTATCATTATTATTATTATTATTATTATGGAAAGCTCATTCTCATAGGTTAATACACATTATTATTATTATTATTATTATTATTATTATGGAAAGCTCATTCTCATAGGTTAATACACATTATTATTATTATTATTATTATTATTATTATTATTATTATTATTATTATTATAGTGGGGAAGGCCACTTTCCCAGTCGGGGACATGATGACAAAGCTCCTGCGGAGGCCTGCTGAGGAGGAGAGGCGGCGGCGTGGAGCGAGGCTTACGTTCCGGAAGCAGGCCATGCAGAGGGACTCCACCTCGGCCGGGAGCTGCTCCTCGTCCTCGGCGCTGAGCGGGCGGAAGGCGGGCCCCGCCGGGAAGGAGGACGAGGGGGAGAGCGAGGCCGGAGGAGGAGAAGGCGAGCGAGGCGAAGGGCCCCCGGGCTCCCCCACTGCCCACATCATCCCTGGCCCGCCTGGAGCGCCACACAACCGCCTCCCTCGCCGGCCGGAAGCGGGAATGAGGCCCAGGGCGGAAGTGGAGCTCCGCGCATGCGCACCTCTCTGGCCTAGCTCTGGGGGCGGAGCAAGCACGTGACGTCACGCCCAGTCTCCACGTGGAGGGAGGGAGGGAAGAAACCTCCCATATTACTATTACTATTATTATTATTATTATTATTATTATTATTATTATTATTATTACTAGACGTCTCCTGCCACGCGTTGCTGTGGCCTAATCTGTGTATATGTGTTTTGTGTGTGTGTGTATATATATTTGTGTATATATGTATCTAGGTGGTTTTGCACATGCATTGCAATGCATATATTTATTTTTTTGGCTGCACAATGCCGGCTCTTTGGCTTACAACTGGAGATAAGTCCCAGAGTCGGACACAACTGGACTTAATGTCAAGGGAAAACCTTTATTTACCTAGTAGTAGTAGTATGGAGGAAAGCTCAGTATCACAACCTTATATTATTCTTCGTAGTAGTAGTAGTAGTGTGGAGGAAAGCTCAGTGTCACAACCTTATATTATTATTCTTCGTAGTAGTAGTAGTAGTATGGAGGAAAGCTCAGTGTCACAATCTTATATTATTATTAGTAGTAGTAGTATGGAGGAAAGCTCAGTGTCACAACCTTATATTATTATTAGTAGTAGTAGTATGGAGGAAAGCTCAGTGTCACAACCTTATTATTATTATTATTAGTAGTAGTAGTAGTAGTAGTAGAAGTAGTAGTATGGAGGAAAGCTCAGTGTCACAGCCTTATATTATTATTAGTAGTAGTACTAGTAGTACTAGTAGTAGAAGTAGTAGTATGGAGGAAAGCTCAGTGGCACAGGCTTATATTATTATTAGTAGTAGTAGTAGTAGTAGAAGTAGTAGTATGGAGGAAAGCTCAGTGTCAAAGCCCTTATTCACTCCAAACATCTGGACCTCATCCACACCGTCAAGGGAGGGACTTGCCATCCCGACTTGCCAGTTGAGCTCCGTTGCATGGAGGGAGACCTGGTTCACCTGTGTTGCACTCTAACGTTGAAACACCTTTTCACTCAACACCATACCAGAGTCCAGTTGTTCTTATCTAAAAATATTTATTAAAGAAAATAGGTACAAAGGAGGAAAAGGGGGAAATTCCAAAAGGGTCAGTAGAATAGAAAATACAAAATAGCAATCATCCAAAACGACAAGGTACATAAAGCCAAGAGAACCAAAATCCACAGGAGCACTTCAAGCAGGAATCCAGAAACCAGGAACTTTTTCCAAGACAAGCTCTCCAAGGAACAAAGGCATGAAACAGAACAAGAAACTTGAATCATGAACTTGAGAGCTGAGACAGGGATGCCATCCTTTTAGCAACGTTGTAGAGGTGTAAAGCCAATGCCACTTAATTTAAGCCCGACCAAGTAGCCATGAGATCATGCCGGGCGCACCTGGGCTTCAAGGTCTTCTCACGGATTCTCTCAGAATGTCTAATTAGTCTATTTTTCACTCCCTCCGTTCTCAAATCTAATCTGGCTTCTCGGGAAAACTCCCCATTAGCTGAAGGCAGTTTCCCAAGAGAACGGGTTTCACTTGAATGATCACAGGAATGCAAAACATCAGCCTCAACTGCCTGTGTCTCTTCGTCCGTTGACAGACCCATCGCTTTGAAACCCCTCATCCTCAGACATGTCAGAAAAATCCTTTGCCACTTGCTGAGCCACAACATCCACACCGTCAAAGGAGGGACTCGACAGCCCGAGCTGTTGGTTGAGCTCCTCTGTGAGGAGTGAGACCTGGCTCATCACTTCCTCCGCGACAGGCACCAAGCAGCAGCGTACGTCATCCAAGGCCTGTCCAACCTGCTGGCCCTCTTCACCCAGGTAAGGAGAGATCTTTGTGTGGAGGCCCTCCATCTCCCTCCCGATCAGCTCCCGAAGGCTCCTCGCGTCTTGGTAGGACAAGGGCTGCAGGCCACCGGTCAACACAGACAGCTTCTCCAGAAGATAGGACATGGGGTGGCCATCGCCATCCTGGAGGCGATCCTTCAGGTTTCTGCACAGGAAAGGAAAAACCAGAATGCACCGTGTGGTAAATATAGTGGGACCACAGGTGGCACAATGGGTTAAACTAGTGGTTCTCAGCCTGGGGTCCCCAGATGTTTTTGGCCTTCAACTCCCAGAAATCCTAACAGCTGGTAAACTGCCTGGGATTTCTGGGAGTTGTAGGCCAAAAACATCTGGGGACCCCAGGTTGAGAACCACTGGGTTAAACCCTTGTGCTCCTCAAGGTTGGCAGTTCCAATCCGCGGGACAGGGTGAGCCCCCTCTGTTAGCCCTAGCTCCTGCCAGCCTAACAGTTCAAAAACATTCAAAGGTGAATAAATCAATAAGTACCGCCTCAGCAGGAAAGGCAAAAAACGCTCCATGTCATCATGCTGGCCACATGGCCAGAAATTGTCTACGGACAACGCAGGCTTCTCGGGCTGGAAATGGAGATGAGCATCTCCACCAGAGCCAGAAATTAAAGGAGAAGCCTTTGCCTTTGTCTGCGTATTTGTGTCATTGTATGGCATTGTAACAAGGCAATGAATGTTTTCCTGTGTCTGTTTACATAGACTGTAATCTGCTCTGAGTCCTCTTGGGAAGAAGGGTGGAGTGTAAATAAAGTGTTGTTGTTATTATTAGTATTGCAATAAGTAGATTGAATGAAATTGAATAATAATTATAATAATAATAATAATAATTATTATTATTATTATTATTATTATTCCTACCCACTTCTACCTATGGCTCGAGGCGGGTTACAACACAATGAAAAAGCACAAACATTGCAAAAATTCAACAAATACCTATATTTCCATTAAAGCTCCACATGAAAACTGCATTTCTCTAAATCCTTTATCCAATTCTCTCCATTTCTGCAGGAGCCCACTTGAGGGAGCTCTCCAACCGCTTTTCACCACTCTACCCAATGCTAACCCTTTCAAGTACAGTGTACTCTCACTTATCACGGGTGTTACGTTCCAGGACCACCCGCAAAAAGTAAAAATCCACAAAGTAGGCACGCTATGTATGTATATCGCATTCTGAGGGTGAGGCAGAAGCGGGGAGAGATTTAAAGGCACCACACACTTTTTTTTTGCTAGCTATCTCTGCTTTGCTTTGCAATCTCTCTTGATGGGCTGCCTCTCTCCCGAGGGGAGGATGAAGCCCCCTTCCACACTCCATCGTTGCCAGGAGGCGGGATTAGAACGCCGCTCTAGGCAACGGCAACCATTCATAAACTAGGAGGCAAAAACCCGCGAAACAGTGAGTCCGCGAAAAGCGAACTGCGAAGTAGTGAGGGAACACTGTGTATACACACACACACACACATATACACACAGGGATTAGAACGCCGCTCTGGAGAACGGCAACCATTCATAAACTGGGAGGCAAAAACCCGCGAAACAGCGAGTCCACAAAAAGCAAACCACGAAGTAGCGAGGGAACACTGTGTACACACACACAAACACACACACACAAGGATTAGAATGCTGCTCTGGACAACGGCAACCATTCATAAACTGAGAGGCAAAAACCCGTGAATCAGCAATTCCGCGAAAAGCGAACTGCGAAGTAGTGAGGGAACACTGTGTATGCACACAGAGACATGTATATACACACACAGGGATTAGAACGCCGCTCTGGACAACGGCAACCATTCATAAACTGGGAGGCAAAAACCCACGAAACAGCGAGTCCGCAAAAAGCAAACCACGAAGTAGTGAGGGAACACTGTGTATACACACACATACATATATATACACACACAGGGATTTTCATATATATATATATATATATATATATATATATATATATATACACACACACATACACACACACACACACACACACACATAGGGATATTTCCTAATGGGATCAGGCCCCCAGTCTGTTGTGTTGGCTTGCTTGGTTCAAGGAATAGCACACCTCTCCGTCATTCTGTCTTTCTCTTTCTCAAGAGACAGGCACAACTGTTGGAATTCAACTCCACACTGCCCAAGTCTCAAGTCCTCAATGAGGAAGAGTTTAGTTAGATTAATTTAGACTAGTCTGAGGGTTTCCCTGAAGGACAGTTGGGATTGCATCTAATTTCTTCTTCTCTCTTCTCTGTTTCTGTTCTCATTCTGAATGAGATCCTTTTCTACTGCGAGCCTTTTTGAATCGGACTTCTGCCTTCTTGCACTTTAGTCTGGAGAGTATGTGCTGTGTGCTTTGAGATCTCTCTCTGCTTGTGTGTCAGGAGAGGTTTAGTGATTGGTGTTCCCCCCCCCCCCCTTTGAAAACTTAGAAGAGATGGGTGTTGGAGTAGTTCAGACCCAGTTCTCAATTATTAAGACAGGCAGTTATTTCTTATCATTGTAAATAAATCTTTTGTGATGTTTTTAAAGATTGGACTCTGCATCTTTGCCTCCTAAGCTCTGAATTCTTTACAGCCACATCAAACAGCACTTTATGCTCTGCTAGCTAATGTTACTCAACTTTTGTATCCTGTTTGATTTTTGGATATTCTGCTATGTTTAGGGTAGTTACCCCTAACAACAATGACCTCCACAAGTGCAAGAGGAAACCGACACACGCCCAGCTTACTTCCCACAAATGGAGACCATTTCCACACTGGCACACCTGCGCATAGGAGTGTCCAGGGATGCATAGTCTGCAAGTCTGCTGTATGTAGCCATGTCCATGCAGAGCATGAATAGTAATGGCAAGAGTGCTGATCCCAAGGATGTTGAAGGGGGGTGAAATCCCTGCAGGGCAGCGGACCATACTTGGTACACCACCGCTGCTGCAAATACTCCGAGAGACATTGCCCCTCCCTAGATGTGTCAGACCACAGCTCCCATCCTCTCCATCCAGCCTGGCCATGCATTCTATGAATGATGCCGCCTGGACCTGATGTGCTTTGTGGTCCAACCCATATTGGAGGGCACTCCAGATTGAGGAAAGCCTGGCAAAGGGTGCCCCACTCACGGTGTCCTTTGCGCCAGTTTGAGCCGCTGGGCTTCTTCCGCAGCATCCTTGTCACGGGTCAGTTGGCGGGCATCATCCCCGGAGCTGCTCAGCAGAGGACCGGCCTGGGAGGCTGCGCAAGGCAAGGGAGAGGAGGAGAAGACCATTTTGGAAGCACATATCACATACACCAACTATTAATGTGCATCCTTGCTGCTGTGTAACGGAGCTTGCTTGAGCAATAAGTAAGCACCACCACCACCAGGGATCATATCAGTGGGTCCACGGTGTCCTTCTGGACTTTCTTGCATTTCACAGGAGGAAACGGGGACACGTTTGGATGTGCAAATGCAAAGCAAGCCCAAGGCAGCCAATGGGGTGAGAAGGGCGATATACAAATATAGTAAGTTAGTAAGTAAATAAATAAATTATTACTAAGGAGGAATGCACAAGCAGAGCAGAGCCAAAAGTTAAGCCGAGTACAAAAGGAGGAAAGCGGAGGGAAGGGACATTATAAAAGCAGCTCGATGTCTTATTCCTTTTTTGGATTTCTATTTTGTGTGTTAAATCTTTGTTTATTTTTTATTTTTGCAGTTTGCAGCTGAGGCCATTTCTAAAGTTTTCCCTGCCTTCTATCGCCAATAGAAATCCAGCTATAAATGTCCAATAAATGTTATCAAATGCTTTATCTGCATCCCTAAATGGGAGGAGGATTAAAGATTAGTTGAATCTGTCCCTGGGGCTGCTGGAGGGTTTGTTCTCCAGGTGGTTCTCCATAGAATCAAAGAGTGTTATAGTTGGAAGAGGTCCCTGCCCTGCAGGAAAGCATAGCTCCTCTGTAAGGAGATGGCTTCCAACAATGCTGCTCTGCATCAGCGCATGGTGTCTTTCTGCTGCCAGGTTGGCTCCCTAAAGCAGTGGTTCTCAACCTTCCTAATGCCGTGACCCCTTAATACAGTTCCTCATGTTGTGGTGACCCCCAAACATCACATTACTTTTGTTGCTACTTCACAACTATAATTTTGCTATTGTTATGAATTGTCATGTAAATATCTGATATGCAAGATGTATTTTCATTCACTGGACCAAATTTGGCACCAATACCCAATACACCCAAATTTGAATACTGGTGAGGTTGGACAGGGATTGATTTTGTCATTTGGGGGTTGTAGGTGCTGGGATTTGTAGTTCACCTACAATCAAAGAGTATTCTGAATTCCACCAATGATGGAATTGAATCAAACTTGGCACACAGAACTCCCATGACCAAGAGAAAACACTGGGAAGGTCTGGTTGACCTTGAGAACACTGTGGACATGAGCAATGATGGATATGGATCAAACTTGGCACAAATACTCAATATGGCCAAATGTGAACACTGGTAGAGTTTGGAGAAAATAGAACTTGCCATTTGGGAGTTGTAGTTGTTGGGATTTATAGTTCACCCACAATGAAATAGCATTCTGAACCCCACCAATGATAGAATTGGAGCAAACCTTCCACACAGAACCCCCATGACCAACAGAAAATACTATGTTCTTGTGGGTTTTTTCGGGCTATAGAGCCATGTTCTAGAGGCATTTCTCCTGACGTTTTGCCTGCATCTATGGCAAGCATCCTCAGAGGTTGAGAAGGTCTGTTGGAATTAGGAAAAATGGGTTTATATATCTGTGGAATGGCTGGGGTGGGGCAAGGAGCTCTTCCCTGCTGCAGTTAGGTGTGAATGTTTAGCTGATCACCTTCATTAGCATTTGAAGGCCTGCCTGAGCCTGGGAAAATCTGTTGCTGGGAGGTGTTAATCTGTGCCTGGTTCACCTGATGAACCAGCCTGGACACAGCATATTATTTGAGAACACAGAAATGCTGGACCACACCAACAACCACCATGTCAGGCTACACAGAGAAGCCATTGAAATCCACAAGAAGCATGTGGACAATTTCAACAGAAAGGAAGAGACCATGAAAATGAACAAAATCTGGCTACCAGTATTAAAAAAACTCTAAAATTACAACAGCTAAACAACAGAGAGGAAAAAACCAGGCACAGATTAACACCTCCCAGCAACAGATTTTCCCAGGCTCAGGCAGGCCTTCAAATGCTAATGAAGGTGATCAGCTAAACATTCACACCTGACTGCAGCAGGGAAGAGCTCCTTGCCCCACCCCAGCCATTCCACAGATATATAAACCCATTTTCCTATTTCCAACAGACCTCACTACCTCTGAGGATGCTTGCCATAGATGCAGGCAAAACGTCAGGAGAAATGCCTCTAGAACATGGCTCTATAGCCCGAAAAAACCCACAAGAACATAGTATTTTCTGTTGGTCATGGGGGTTCTGTGTGGAAGGTTTGCTCCAATTCTATCATTGGTGGGGTTCAGAATGCTATTTCATTGTGGGTGAACTATAAATCCCAACAACTACAACTCCCAAATGGCAAGTTCTATTTTCTCCAAACTCTACTCTACTTCCAACAGACCTTCTCAACCTCTGAGGATGCTTGCCATAGATGCAGGCGAAACGTCAGGAGAAATGCCCCTAGCCCGAAAAAACCCACAAGAACCTAGTGATTCCAGCCATGAAAGCCTTCGACAATACAGAAAATACTATGTTTTCTGATGGTCTTTGGTGACCCCTCTGACACCCCCTCACGACCCCCACAGGGGTCCCGACCCCCAGGTTGAGAAGCACTGCCCTAAAGACTCCTGGATCAAGGCCTCCCCCCTGGTCCTTCCAGCGGCTCCTCCCAAAGATGCCCCTGTCCCTTCCACCGCCGGACAATTGAGGGAAGACTCCCTACCTGAGAAGGCCAACAGGAATGCGGTGAGAAGAGCCACGCCGGGCATCATGGCGGTCCTCGGACTCTGCAAGGAGGCACAAAAAGGAAGCCTGTGTTAGGAGCGCCGATGCTGCAACCCATGGGAGGACATGTGTCTCTTTTCCAGTCTCCATCCAATGGGCACTGCCCGTGTTGCTTGCATGATGCATCCCTCTTTGCCTACTTTTGTATGGAAAGTCCAGCTCCAAAACCTAAGTGTAACGGTGCCTGGTCAGTGTCGCCGGTGCAGAGCTTCTTTCCTTACAGATTGATGGGCGGTTGCCACAGTCTCCTTACCTGTTTGCCAGGGGTTTGCTGCCTCCTTTTGCCAGGATCCCTAGGATGCATGCAGTGGTTCTCCTTTTATGCAAGAGGCCAGAGGAGATAGCGGGACGTTTGGGTGCCTGGCCGTAGACCCCCGCCACCCGGCACCTGGTAAACACAACACAGAGGTTCAAAGGTGCCGGCATGACGTCGGTCTCTGTGTCGGGCAGCGGAGGGGGCACAGAGGTCACCCAGGGCCAGCCCCCAACCCATGGATGCAGTGGGGTCAGGTAGCGGGCGAGCAGAGAGCGCTGGCCGTGCTGGGTGTGTGTTGCCCTACTTTCAGGCACAGGGGTCTCGGCCACCAACCTCCACGGATGCACCAGAAGCCGGCTCTTTGCTCTCTGCGTTTGGGGTGAAGCAAAGGCTGGCCTTTGCCTCTTTTTCACCCACGCCCTAGCCCGCCGTGGCACAGTGGGTTAAACCCCTGTACCAGTGTCATCGAGGGCATCCCAGGCCCCTGCCTTCAAGCTGGTTTGACCAGCAGCAGGGAGTTCCACAGTTCCTGATTGCCAAACTGATGAAATGTGCCCCAGCAACAGCCTCAACCAGGGACTCTTTTTTTTATTTATTTATTTTTAATATAATTTTTATTGAGATTTTTTGGTATCAATACATCAATAAGATGTTAGTCATTGATGTGTTGGAGTTTACATTAAAAGAGGGGGGGGAGTAAGGGATTGGGGTTTGTTAGAGGAGGGATTGGGGGGGGGGGGTCGGGGTGTCTCACTAAAGGTTGGGTGGGGGGGCTGTATGTCGGACAGTGTGGGATGTTGCCTGACTGATCCGGGTTGGGGTGGGGTGGTTGTGCATAGTGAGGGGGGTGGGACGTGGAGTGTGTTAGTAGATTAATGACATAAGGTTACCTTCAACCAGGGACTCTTCACAGCCGTGTGCTCTCTCCTTTCACTTCCTTGCTCGCCCCAACTATGTCACTAATCCCCAAATAAAGATTAATCAAATTGAAACTCTTAAACTCTCTAGCTTAATACTTTGTGTCTCTTTCTTGCCTGAAACTATCCAAATGCATGAAACTAATCTTTTCCAGGACGCGGGAGACTGCAGGCCTGCCCGGGATGCCTTCCTGGCGTCTCGGGGAGGCTGAATCTGCGCTCCTCCAAACCGTGGATACGGAAACCCCTCGGGCCCCTGCTTGGCATACTTTTGATCACATCTCAATGGGGGGCAAAATGACCTTCGGAAAGTCTAGATCCCCCGAAACTGTTTTCTTCATTCAAAACTCTCCACAATGGACATCTACCCCAGCCACTTCATTGTGTCATATCTGATGGTGATAGGAAAACTCGGATTAAGTAATCATTACTAATCACAGACCCATCTGAGGACTATAGCTCTGGCTTCTTTAGAAGGCTGGTTTTTGGACTCAAGGGGCCCCCAGACATGAAAATCCTATAATCCACTCATGAAAGCATTGTTTCTTTTCGTCCCGCCTCCATTCCTCCTGATTCGCCAGCGCGCCAAGGCGGTGGGAGCTTCCTGATTGGCTCCTGCGCAGCGGAGGAGCTCTGTGATTGGCTCTGGCGCGGGGAGGGCGGCCGCGCCTCCTCCCAGCTGTTATCCCGCCAGCCAATCACCATCGAGCCGGGAGGAAGGTGGGGAGCGGGAATTTTGAAACTTCTAAGCCTATATTTCCTATAAAAATGCCTCTGATCTCTGTAACCACATGCTCTGTAGGCGAATGATTACTACATTGCATCCTTTTCAGCTGAATTGGTGCCGCTTCTTCAACTTTGGTGAGATTTCTTCTGGATTATTTTGGAAATAAAATTGCTGAAAATCAGGCTTCTCGTTGCTCGCCAAAGTAGCGATCCCTCGTTGGTGGGGTCTCAGGGTCTCTCCTCCTGGGGCAGACCCTCCTAAAGTTCCTATCAACTTCATCGGCAGGACTGAAGGTTCAAATCTGGGGAGAACACGGATGAGCTCCCTCCATCAGCTCCAGCTCCTCATGCAGGGGGACATGAGAGAAGCTTCCCACAAGGGTGGTAAAAACATCAAAACATCCTGGCGTCCCCTGGGCAACGTCCTTGCAGACGGCCAATTCTCTGACACCAGAAGCGACTTGCAGTTTCTCAAGTCACTCCTGGCACGACAAAACACACACACACACACATCCTCCCTAAACAACTAGCCAAATGAACTGGGAAACATTACAGTACAAGTGGTATAGGATAGAGTTCAGCAGCAGCAATGGGAGGGAGGAATCTGGCAAGCTTATATCCTGCCTTTTCTCCAGGACTCAATACAAATTGTTTCCCACGTACACAAATGCACAAATGTGACAAAATGTGGAATTTTATTTCTGTTCCTGGTTTGAAAGTGTCATTTCCTGTTTAACTGTGCGATCCTTACTTTGAAAGGAGTTGTTCTGCTCCAGAAACTTTGCTTTTGGAGCACAAACTATGTTGAATTGCTTAAGACTCTATGACAGGTATGGGCAAACTTGGGCCCTCCCTCCAGGTGTTTTGGACTTCAACTCCCACAATTCCTAACAGCCTACCTAACAGCCTATTGAAGTCCAAAACACCTGGAGGGAGGGCCCAAGTTTGCCCATACCTTCTCTATGATGAGGTTGTCATTTATTCAGAGGGGTATATTGCTTGCCTTTTACAGAGAGCATCCTGCAACCCCAGGCAAGTTGAACATGAGCCAAGAATGTGATGCTGCAGGTAAAAAGCCAATGGGATTTTGGACTTTGTCCAAAGGGGTCGGGTATCCAGACTGAGGGAAGCCCTGGTGCCCTCTCTCAGACTTCTTCACCTGGAACCACCCTGTCTCCAATTCTGGGCAAAGCAATTCCAGAGAGATATTGACTCTAAGTTGGAAGGTGTTCAGAGGAGGGCCACTAAAACGTGTGGTGGAAGCCCCTTCCTTGGAAGCTTTCAAACAGAGGCTGGAAGGCCATCTGTCAGGGGTGCTTTGATTGTGCTATTCCTGCATGGCAGAATGGAGTTGGACTAGATGGCTCATACAGTCTCTTCCAACTCTATTATTGTTATTATTATTATTATTATTATTATTATTATTATTGACATAAAAGCACAGTATGTCACAGCAGACGAGATCTCTAGGCTGGATTTCGCATCACAAAATCACAAATCGAACTCTTCCCAAGCGTCTAGGACTGTGTGATGTATTTTCGAATGATGCGCTCAGATCCAAGTCAGATGGCCTTTTGCAATTGAAAGATCAAGAGGGCAGAATGGTTGCAATAAAAGTAAAACTGGGTAATGAGAGCATTTTGATTTGTAACATATATGCCCCTAACGGGCCTAAAGGTAAATTTTTAGATACCCTGAAGGAAAGCATATTGAAAACAGAATTTGATAGCCTGATCGTAATGGGAGATTTTAATGGCATACTAAACACGAACTTAGATAAAAGCCAAGGTAGAAGGAGGAACAAGAACAACTCCCTCCTCCCCAAAAAATTTCTCTCATTTAAAGAAGAATTCGATCTACAGGACATATGGAGACACTGCCACCCGGACAGAAAGGAATTTACGTATTATTCACCTAGACATAAATCATGGTCTCGGATAGACATGATATGGGCTTCCAACTCAATTCTGCCCAAGGTTGAAAAAATACAAACAAATGCCAGAGATCTATCCGACCACTGCCCTCTAGAGCTACAGCTACATAAAAAGCCCGATGTCAGAAAGTGGAGACTTAATGACAATTTACTTAAAACAGAGACGGATATAAAAAAAAACAAAGAGCTGCTCAGGGACTTTCTAACGCTGAACGATACACCAGATATCTCCCCGCTAATAGTGTGGGATACACTAAAAGCGGTCATGAGGGGGTATCTAATTCAGCAAAATGCGATCAAAAATAAGAAGAAAAACATGGAGATTAAACAGCTGGAAAAACAAATCAACGAAAAAGAACAAGAACTTAAAAGGAACCCGGACAATCTAAAAATAGAAAGAAACCTGAAGTGGCTAAAAAAAAGGAAACATCGTTGGGAGATAGAGTCTCTGGAAAAAAAATACAAATATATCAGACAGCAAGAATTCGAGCAGGCGAATAAGCCGGGTAAATGGATGGCTAGGAAAGTAAGGAAGAAAAAACAAGCACAACGAATAACCAAAATCCAAAATGGAGAAAACTACATAACGAAGGACAAAGACATCATCAAAGAGTTTCAGAACTACTACTCTACCCTCTACAACAAAGATGACTCTCAAGAAAACGAAATCACAAGCTACCTAGGTAAATTGAAGCTAGAGAAAATCTCAGACTCCCAGAGAGAAGCGCTAAATAAACAAATCACAATTCAGGAAATTTCCGAGGCGATTGCGAGTCAGCCGGCAAATAAAGCGCCAGGGCCAGATGGCTTCACGGCCTGCTTCTTCAAGACGATGAAAGAAGAACTCCTCCCGCTCTTTCAAAAGGTGCTGAATCTGGTGATGAGTTCAGGACAAATCCCAAACTCCTGGAAAGAAGCGGAAATCGTCCTAATTAGGAAAGGAAACGCAGAGCAAGCCGAAATACATAACTACAGGCCGATATCCTTGCTGAATGCGGATTACAAAATTTTCGCATCTATTCTCGCCAAAAGATTAAAAGGATTCCTAACCGTGTGGATAGGAGAAGAACAAGCAGGATTTCTTCCCGGGAGAAGCACTAAAGACAATCTAAGAACAATCATCAACACCATAGAGTACTACGACCATAATATTCAAAAGAAACTGGCATTGCTATCACTAGATGCCGAAAAAGCTTTCGACAATTTAAGTTGGAAATATTTGAAATGCTTACTAGAAGAAATTGATATTGGATTCGCCTTTAAGAATGCCATCGAGGGTATATATTCGAAACAAGAGGCGAGACTTCTAATAAACTCCCAACTGTCGGAACCAATAAAGATCTCCAAAGGCACTAGACAGGGCTGCCCTCTATCGCCGCTTCTTTTCATTATGGCTCTGGAAACCCTTCTGAAAACAATTAAGGAAGACAGTAACATCAAAGGCATGAGGATAGACAACCAAGACTACAAGATCAGAGCATATGCAGATGATGTCATCTGCATCATAGACGACCCAGTCAACAACATCCGGAGCTGGTTGAACAAGCTAGAAGAATATGGCAAGGTATCGGGTTTTAAAATCAATAAAAACAAAACAACCCTCTTGACAAAAAATATGACAGCCGAGATGAAAAAAGAATTGGAAAAGATATCGGGACTGGCAATCAACAAAAAAATTAAATACCTCGGGATATGGATTTCGGCTAAAAACGCCCAGTTATTACAAAACAACTACATGCCGGCATGGAAAAGGGTGAAAGAGGATCTGTCCAAATGGAAGTCATTGAATCTTTCATTGCTAGGAAGAATAGGTCTGATTAAAATGAACATCTTGCCCAGACTCCTTTACCTCTTTCAAAACCTGCCTATAATCCGAAACAATAAAGTCTTCGATCAATGGAGTAAAGACATATCCAAATTCATCTGGAACGGGAAGAAGCCGAGGATGAAACATCGCATTATGATAGACAGGAAAGAAAGAGGGGGCTTCGGACTCCCCAGCCTCAGAGTCTACTTCGAGGCCTGCGCCTTAGCTTGGGTAAAGGACTGGATCACTCTCAGAAGAGCAAACATCTTAACATTAGAAGGCTTCAATCTCAGAGTGGGGTGGCACGCGTACCTATGGTACGATAGAGCAAAAATAGAGAGTAACTTTAGAAACCATTTTATTAGATCTGCCCTCCTTAAAGTCTGGTCAAAATACAAAAAATATCTATATAATAAAACCCCTTTATGGCTGTCGCCACTTGAGGCGAAACAAAGGCGCCTACTTGGCTGGCAGCAGTGGCCGACATACGGTGACCTGCTAGTGAAAAGCAGAAGTAACAACTCTTGGAATCTGAAAACACTGGAAGACCTGGTGCAATCCTTTAAAAACTTGACATGGTTGCAATATTATCAACTTCGAGAGACATACAAAGCGGACTCGGAACTCGGATTTGTAGAAAAAGCGGCCCCTTGGGAAGCAATCTGGAACACGGAAAGGAAAACCATCTCCAAACTCTATAACTTACTTTTAACCTGGGAGACGGAAACTGAGGAGATAAAAAATTGTATGATTCTCTGGGCAAAAAATTTTGGCCGCCCAATAAAACTAACGGAATGGCAGGTAATTTGGCGCAAGAAGATGAAATATACGTACTCCACCGCTTTAAAGGAAAATTGGCTAAAAACCTTCCACCGATGGTATTTAACGCCTCACAAATTAAGCCAAATGTATCCCAGATATCAAAATAAGTGCTGGAAATGCAAATCCCTCCCTGGAACTTACTTTCATATGTGGTGGTCGTGCCCAAGGGTACAGAAATTTTGGAAAGAACTTCAGACTGAGTCCCAAAATATACTCAAGAAGAAAATCCCCAGAAAACCTGAGTACTTCGTCTTAGGGCTGACAGACGATGACCTCAAATTCAACAACAATGAGGACATAATCTGGACTTACATTTCTACCGCCGCGAGAATAGTCCTGGCGAGACATTGGAAGGAAGAACACATTCCCAATATAGAAGAATGGCTTGAAAAAATCTCCGAAATAAGAGATATGGACAAATTGACATTCTTGCTGAGATCGAGCTCCGGGAATCCAGTCAGACAAACGGACTGGTCCAACTTCGATGAATATGAAAGGCAGAGATATGACAGACTAGACATGGAGCCAAAGTAAGAAGAGGCACAGTAGTTAAGAGCGATAGAGAGTTGCGGTGCAAACCCGCCCTCGGGACTTATGTTAGATCACGATAGAGAGACCTAGAATACTCTGTGAGGATTCCAAACGGAAGTCTTTTGTTTTTAACCATACCCCCACCCCTAGGCTATGGAGGGAGTCCCAGGGAGAGGGCCCCACAGGGCATAAGGTACCTGTGGTTCAGGTACAAACAGCAAAGGGCCACGATTCAGACATCGTCCCCTTAGAGGGTGAATCGGCTATCAAAGCGGCTGACCACCTCATGACGTATAGTATAAGGAGACCCAACCCTTAAAATGGCCCCGCAAGAATGCACTCCAGGGCGAGATTCTATATTTGTAACCTCCCCCCACAGCCCTTCCCTTCCCCTCCACTCCTCATTGTTACCCAGTCCCAACACCCCCTGGCCCACTTGTCAGACCACCCATCCCCTCCACCCACCCTTCCCTTCCCTCCTTTGCCTTACCCTCCCTCTTTTTTCCTTCTTGTTGCAATTTTTAACCTTACATGTTGTATTATTGTATTATTCTAAAATCAATAAAGATCATTTATAAAAAAAAAAAAAAAAGATCATGATTTTGTCGATGTTTATGATTTCCAAATGCCGGCCGAGATCTTTTGGCACGGCACCCAATGCGCCCATGACCACTGGGACCACCTGGACTGGTCTTTGCAGTTTGATTTTGAGGTCTTGATAGTGGTTGAGTTTTTCCTGTTGTTTTTCCTCAATGCGACTCTCACCTGGAATGGCGACACTGATAATCCAGATTTATTATTAATATTATTAATAATAATAGTTGTAATAATAATAATACTAAAGGAGAGGCTGGATGTCCACATGCCGGGGATGCTTTGATTGTGCTTTTCCTGCATGACAGAATGGGGTTGGACTAGATGGGCCATACAGTCTCTTCCAACTCTGTTGTTGTTGTTGTTGTTGTTGTTGTTGTTATTTCTAGCCATCCCCTGCCACACGTTGCTATGGCCCACTCTGTGTATATGCGTTTTTTGTGTGTATATGTGTGTTTATAATATTTGTGTATATGTGTATATGTGTGTGTGTGGGGGGGGGGGGGCTACGCATGAGTTGTAATGTAATTTTTTTTGGCTTTTAAAGTCTTTTCTGCTGTGTTTTTCAGTGTTTTTAAGAGTGATGGTCACTCATTGGCCTGGCAGGTGTCTTGTGTCCAAATTTGGTGTCAATTCGTCCAGTGGTTTTTGAGTTATGTTAATCCCACAAATGAACATTACCTTTCTGTTTATATAGATAACTAGTATTATTCATTAAGGAGAGGCTGGATGTCCACCTGCCGGGAATACTTTGATTGTGCTTTTCCTGCATGGCAGAATGGGGTTGGACTAGATGGGCCATACAGTCTCTTCCAGCTCTATTATTATTATTAGTAGTAGTAGTAGTAGTAGTAGTAGTACTAGTAATAGTAATAGTAGTAGTATTATTCATTAAGGAGAGACTGGATGTCCACCTGCTGGGAATGCTTTGATTGTGCTTTTCCTGCATAGCAAAGGGTTGGACTGTATGGGCCATACATTATCTTCCAGCTCTATTATTATTATTATTATTATTATTATTATTATTAGTAGTAGTAGTAGTAGTAGTAGTATTCATTAAGGAGAGGCTGGATGTCCACCTGCCGGGATTGCTTTGATTGTGCTATTCCTGCATGGCAGAATGGGGTTGGACTAGATTGGCCATACAGTCTCTTCCAACTCTATTATTATTAATAGTAGTAGTAATAGTAGTAGTAGTAATAGTATTCATTAAGGAGACGCTGGATGTCCACCTGCCGGGAATGCTTTGATTGTGCTATTCCTGCATGGCAGAATGGGGTTGGACTAGATGGCCCATACACTCTCTTCCAACTCTATTATTATTATTAGTAGTAGTAGTAGTAGTAGTAGTGTTCATTAAGGAGAGGCTGGATGTCCACCTGCCGGGGATGCTTTTGTTTGTGCTTTTCCTGCATAGCAAGGGGTTGGACTAGATGGCCCTTACAGTCTCTTCTGACTCTATTATTATTACTGTTAGTAGTAGTAGTAGTAGTAGTAGTAGTATTCATTAAGGAGAGGCTGGATGTCCACCTGCCGGGATTGCTTTGATTGTGCTTTTCCTGCACAATCTGGCCCTGCTTAGCTGCCACTGGGGCATTTTTCAGGAAAGCCTTGGAGAGGGCCGGTTGGGGAAAGGTGAGCGGTCAGCGGTCAGCTCCAGGGAAGAAAGACGCACACGGTGGGCTGATGGCTGTGTGGAGAGAGGCCGCAAGCTGGACTTTGTGGGCTGCGCAGACTCTGACCTCTTCCGAGGTTTGGCCTGTAAACAAGAGCTTTTGCTGGAAGTCACTTGGACGGACGTCACGGAGACCTTTGGCCCCACCGAGGGGCTCCTGTGTTTGCAGAGCTGAGCAAACAGACTCTTTTGGGCTGCAGAATCCCCTCAGTGGACGGCGGCCCTGGGACTTGTCGTCCAGTAAACTCCCCCATTGTTACAAACTGAAAAACCCAGCGATAGAGCTGCCTAAATATCTAAAAAGGCAGCCGAAAAGCTATGACTTGAACCTTATCCTATGTTGGTTATGCACTGAAGCCGAAACCCACCCAAAGGACTCCCTGGGGAGATGATCCACCCACACGCAGCCCCCCAAGAGCCCCAAATGCCCCTCGTGAAAGAAACTAGAGTCCCATCGTGCATTGCTGAGTTGCTCGTTTATTACAGCACAGTCTGCAACCTTTGCTGACCAGATGTGTTTGCACAGACACATAAAGTGCGCGGAGGTTGCTAGCAGCAGCGAGGAAGCAAATGGAGTAACAGAGATGCCAAATAATATTGGCCACCATGAAGATTTCGACCCTCCCCATCCCCCCCCCCCCCCCTTGGGCTTCCGAGCTTGAGGTCCTCCAAAATGTCGCTGGAATCACAGAGTCACAGACCATTGTTTGAATAGATGGGCTTGTTCTATGACATGTTGGCCTAAAGACCATTTATACCTGAGGTAGTGCCTGCCAAATACCATAATCTTGGTCTTGGAGTAATTTATTGACAGATAGGTACTGAAAGCCTTCGGAAAAAATTTCAGACCCAACCAAGAGAGGGAGATGAGTGCTAGATCGTCTGCATACATCAGGATGAAAACCTTTCTGTTCCTGTTTACTGGTGAAGGAGAGTCAACTTTAGCTAAACAACACACTAAAGCATTCACACAGATGTTAACAAGAGTGGGGCCCAGTAACCAACCCTTTTTTGCTCCTTGTGTTGTTGGAAAAGCTTCTGTCAGAGAACCGTTGTGGGGTTTTGTGGGAATTTTGGAGGACTTCAAGCCCTGAAGCCCAAGAGGGTTGGAGTCATAGAAGAAAAGAAGGACACTATGGGATTTTGGGAGATTTCAGGGAACCTCAAGCTCGGAAGCTCAAGAGGGTTGGAGTCACAAAAGAAAGAAAGGCCAATGTGGGATTTTGTGGGGGTTTGGAAGACCTCAAACTCTGAAGCCCAAGAGGGTTGGAGTCATAGACAAAGGCCAACATGGGAGTTTGGAGAGCCTCAAGCTCTGAAGCCCAAAGACCCCAGAGTCAGGAAGGAAAGGCTGTTGTGGACGGTCCCTTCAGTTCTCCTTCTGCTTGAGGCCTTCAAAGAAGGAGGCCAGCTTGTCCCTCAGGTTCTTCTCCAGGAAGCCCAGGTGGTCTCCAGCCTTGTCGGCGTAGGGCTCCAGGTTGCTCCTCATCTCCTCCACCTTCTGCACCAGGAGTTGGTTGATGCTCTCTCCGTGGGGCCCCACCGCCTGGCGGAACTCCTCGATCCGGCCCCCGATCTGCCCGCTTAGCCCGTCCAGGTAGGGCGTCAGGCTCTCTTGCACGGAGGAGGCATCCTGCTGCAGCTTCTCCCGCAGCTCCTGGACCAGGGGGCTCAGCTTGGTCTCCAGGTCGAGGGCCCCTTCAGAGAGCTTGGCCTTCAGCTCCTCCACACCCTTCTGCATCTGGAAGGAGAGGCCCTCCAGCTGGCGGTTGAGCTGGCCCTGGGCATCTTGGGCAAAGGGCGCCAGGCTGGTGCGCAGCTCCTCCAGCGTCCGGTCAGCTTCGGCCTTGAGCTTGTTGGCGTAGGGGTCCAGGGTGGCCTTGAGGGTCCCCACCTGCGCCTCGATGCGCTGCTGCAGCCGGTCGGCATAAGGGGAGAGGACCCCTTGGAGGTCGCCCATGTTCTCCCGCAGCTTGGCCCGCATCTCCTCCGCCAGTGGTTCCAGCCCTTGGCGCAGCTCGGCCGCGTTACGGTTCACCTGGCTGCGCAGCTCCTCGGCGTACGGGCCGAGCTGGGCCTGGAGGTTCTGGATGGTGCTGGTCATCTGCCGCCGGACCTCTTCGGCGTGAGGCGTGATGCGGGCGCGCAGCTGGTTCAGCTCCTCCTGCACCTGCTCCTTCAGCTTCTGGGAGTCTTCTGCCAGGCGGCCGTGGAGCTGCGTGGCAAAGGGCACCACCTGCTTCTGCAGCTCGAGGGCGTAGGCGCTGACCGTGTCCAGGTTGTCCTGGAAGAGGGAGCTGCAGCCAGGAAAGAAGGGAGAGGGATGGAGATGCGCTGGTTGCGCAAAAGGTGCCCCGAGCCCTTCTTGTTTGTTTGTGGCACCACCTCTGATAAGCCAACTAAAGAGGCAACAGTAGTTTGCGTCCTATTCCTTCCTTCCTTCCTTCCTTCCTTCCTTCCTTCCTTCCTTCCTTCCTTCCATCCATCCTTCCATCCTTCCTTCCTTCCTTCCTTCCTTCCTTCCTTCCTTCCTTCCATCCATCCATCCTTCCATCCATCCATCCTTCCTTCCTTCCTTCCTTTCTTCCTTCCATCCATCCTTCCATCCTTCCTTCCTTCCTTCCATCCATCCATCCTTCCATCCATCCTTCCTTCCTTCCTTCCTTCCTTCCATCCATCCTTCCTTCCTTCCTTCCTTCCTTCCTTCCTTCCTTCCTTCCTTCCTTCCATCCATCCATCCATCCTTCCATCCATCCATCCATCCATCCATCCTTCCTTCCTTCCTTCCTTCCTTCCTTCCTTCCTTCCTCTGTTACTTTCCTTTCTTTTTTGATTGTATTTCCCTGCATAACAGAGATTGGGCTATCCCTTGTGGGCTCTTCCAATCTGGTGATTTTATCTTTCCATCCCTCCTTTTCCTTTCCCTTTCCCTTTCCTTCCTGTCCCCTCCCTCCCTTCCTTCCTTCCTTCCCCTGTTCCTTTCTTCTCTTTCTTCTTTGATTGTGCTTCACTGAAAAAGGGATTGGACTGGATCGCTTTTGTGGTTGTGTTTTTTTCCAATTTGATGATTCTATATTTCCTTCCCTCCCTTTCCCTCCCTCCCTCCCTCCCTCCCTCCCTCCCTCCCTCCCTCCCTTCCTTCCTTCCTTCCTTCCTTCCTTCCTTCCTTCCTTCCTCTCTCTGTTCTTTTCCTTTCTTTCCTTTCCTTCCTTTCTTCTTTGATTGTATTTCCCTGCATAATAGGGGTTGGACTGGAGAGCCTTTGTGGTCTCTTCCAATTCAATAATTCCTATTTTTCCTTCCGTTTCCCTCCCTCCCTCCCTCCCTCCCTCCCTCCCTCCCTCCCTTCCTTCCTTCCTTCCTTCCTTCCTTCCTTCCCTCCCTCCCTTAAACAATTTGCCTCTGCCAAACAATCCCTCTAAGACCCTTGACGCACAACCAATTGAACATTTTAAACAATACAGGGATTAACACTCCTTTAGACGTATTGTCGAAGGCTTTCATGGCCGGAATTACTGGGTTGTTGTAGGTTTTTTGGTCAGGCATTATATGCTAATCAAGTCAGGCCATTATATGCTAATCAAGGGGGTCAGTTGAAACATTCCCACCTAGCTCCAGCAGACAAGAGTCCTTTGTCCCACCCGGGTCATTCCACAGATATATAAACCAATTTTTCTAGTTTCAACAGACCTCACTACCTCTGAGGATGCTTGCCATAGATGCAGGCGAAACATCAGGAGAGAATGCCTCTAGAACATGGCCATATAGCCCAAAAAACCTACAACAACCCACTCCTTTAGACGTTTTATGGACAGTTCTTAAAGGAATAGTTGTATAACAAGAAGCGCAGAAGGCTGTGAGAAACGGCACCACTCCACCACTTTTCATGCTCAGCAGGTCGGCTCCATGCGCTTCTCTTTCTACACCTCACAGTTGTTTCACTTTGAGTCCCATGTCAGTTGCCATGGGGACATCCACTGGCCACTGTAACCCCGAAGGTCCTTTTGGCCGAAGCCGCACTCACTTGAGCTTCTGGCTGATCTCGGAGGTGGGGATCTGTGCCTCCACGGCCTCCTTGGCGTTGCTGCCCAGCTGCGAGAAGTAGCCCCAGACCACGTCCGCCACCTGCTCAGCGCTGACCTCGGCCTGGGCCCCTGCACGGACGGTGAAGAAGAAGGGGGTCAGCATGGCAAGGAAGCCCCCAAAACCAGTACATTTGCATTCCTTGCCAACGCACCAGCGTCCACAACATCCTTTCATAGCCAAGCCAACCATGGCCCAAGAGAGCCGCTCGCCTTTCCTTTCCCATCTCCACTTTCTTCTATCTTTTCCCTCTCTTAAAAAAAGGAAGTTGCCAATGGAAGGGATGCCCGTGTCACCCGAAACTGGCCCTGTTGTGCCCTTTCGGCTCCCCTAAATCCCGGGGTTTGGGAGCCCAGCGTGCTAAGCAGCCAAAAGGAGAAGATTGGGGTGGGGAAAGGAAGATTGCAAAATGAGCGAGACTGGGGTGCAAAAGAGGGGTCTGGAAAGGTGGAAAGACTGGAGTGGGAAGGGGGCAAGTGGGTGGGGAAAAGGGCTGGGAAAGTGGGAAAGTCTAGGGTGAAAAAGAGGGACTGGGAAAGTGGGAAACTGCGGTGGGAACAAGGGGCAAGACTGAAATGGGAAAAGAGAGGCTGGAACCTGGGAAAGGCTGTGATGGAAAGGGAGCTGGGAAAGTGGGAGAGAGGGGCTGGGGGTAGCAAAGAGTGGGGTAAAAGGGGGGAAACCAGAAGACTGGGGTGGGAAAGTGGGGGGAAACCTGAGGAGGGAAGGGAGGAAGGGGGAAGGACTGGGGAGAGGGAGGCGTGCGGTCTCTCATTGATGCAGAGCATCCCCCCCCCCAAGTATTTTGTAGTTCGCCAAGGGCTGGACAATGGATTCTGCTGCTTCCTGACCCAGCACACATAACTGGGTTCCTGTTTCCTCTCTGTGAATTCTCTGGCTTGTGCACTGGACCCTGGCCCCTGATCAGGGAAATGTAGTTCTCCAAAGGACATTGCTCCACTCTCCACTACTTGCAGATTCTTTGCGGACCTTTCTGCCTTCTCTGACTGACTTGGTGCCCTAGCGTCACGGACTTCCTCCATGAACTCCAAACCAAGCCGCTGGGGGAGAAAGAGCCCCCGCCTGTGTGTGCGTGCCCTTACTGAAAAGGATCATATCTCGAGAACTCTGCTGATAGCCTCTATCCATTGCTGTGGTTTTCTAATAAACTTTATTGGGATGGGACGGGGATCTTTCATATGGAATCTATGAGTTTTTAAGAATCTATAAAGGATATATAAATGAAATCTATGATAAGTAATGAAATGAGATAAGATGTACCCTCACCCTTTCCTTGCCTTCCCCCTCTTGAACTTTGCCCTACAAAAGAGTATGTGATCTGGGGATTACAGTTTGAGGAATCCAATTTCCTTGGAAGAAGCTCCATTCATATTGACATTGCATGGAAAATACTGGCAAATCTATGGCTTTGTTTTTCAGAGTTCAGACAAACAAAGGCCAGAGATTTTGTCAGCCAAAAGCCCGGAAAAACAGACTGATTAAAATCAATCATGGTGTTTGTGCATGCTCCCTTGTGTCAAAGGATCTCCTTTGCCTACAGGGTTGAGATCCAGACACCATCCATAGCCTCCCTTTTTGCTCATACACCTCTTTTATCAAGACCCAGGAAATCCCTTGTTCTCCCCATCCGCCTCCCTGCCGTGAAGAGACAAAAGGTGTTCCATCAGCTGGCAGACGCCTCCCAGGCATTCCGCCCCTCCGCGCTGTCAAACTAGAGCCCGCCTCCTGGCCGCTGATTGGACAATCTCTGGAGGCGCTCCGAGGGCTCTGATTGGCCCTCTGGAGGCAACAGCGGCCGGCGATTGGAGGGAGGGTGGGACCAGCGGCCAAGCCTCCTCCCAGCTGTTCCGGAGCCGGCCAATCAGGACAGAGGGAACTGACAGGAGGCGGGCGGGGGATTCAAACCTGGATTTCTTTGTTTTGCCTGTATAAATATGCCTGAAATTCACTGTACTGTATGCTTATAGAGGAAATATCCCTGTAATGCATCCTTTTCAGCTGAATCGCTAAATAAACGCCTCGGTCGTAGACTTCTCTTCAGCCTCTGGCGAGATTGATCTTCAGTAACTTTGCGTCTTCTTGAATTGGCATCCGCTGGCCGCTCGCCAAGGTCAGGACCCCATTCGAGGTCCTTTGGGTCTCCCCTCGCTGGGAGAACCCCCCCAAAAGAGCTCGATATCATCATCTCCTCTTGACACAGCAACCCAGCTGAGTCGCTGTGCGGAGAAGGGAGGAGAGGAAGGTGTGCGAGTAGGAGAAGAAGATGTGCCAGGAAAGGAAGGTGTGTGAGTAGGAGAGGAAGGTGTGCAAGAGAGGAGAGGAAGATGCACAAGAGAGGAGAGAAAGGCATGCAAGTAGGTGAGGAAGGTGTGTGAGAGAGGAGAGGAAGGTGTGCGGTCTCTCCTCCCATCTTGGCACAGCAACCCAGCTTTGTTTCTGTGCGGAGAGGGAAGGAGAAGAAGGTGCGAGAGAGGAGAAGAAAGTGTGCAAGGAGGAGAAGAAGGTGCATGAGGAGGAGAGGAAGGCACATAAGTAGGAGAAGGTGGGACAGGAGAGGAAGGCGTGCAAGAGAGGAGAGGAAGACGCACGAGAGTGGAGAGAAAGGCATGCAAGGAGGTGAGGTAGGTGCATGAGAGAGGAGAGGAAGGTGTGCAAGGAGGTGAGGAAAGCGTGCAAGAGAGGAGAGGAAGACGCACGAGAGTGGAGAAAAAGGCATGCAAGGAGGTGAGGTAGGTGCATGAGAGAGGAGAGGAAGGTGTGCAAGAGAGGAGAGGAAGGTGTGCAAGGAGGTGAGGAAAGCGTGCAAGAGAGGAGAGGAAGACGCACGAGAGTGGAGAGAAAGGCATGCAAGGAGTTGAGGAAGGCATGCAAGGAGGTGAGGAAAGCGTGCAAGAGAGGAGAGGAAGATGCACGAGAGTGGAGAGAAAGGCATGCAAGGAGGTGAGGTAGGTGCGTGAGAAAGGAGAGGAAGGTGTGCAAGGAGGTGAGGAAGGCATGCAAGAGAGGAGAGAAAGGCGCGCGCTCTCTCCTCCCCTCTTGGCACAGCAACCCAGCTGGGTTGGTGTGTAGAGAGGTGAGGGTCCTCACAGGAAGGTGAAAGAAGGGCTTCTTTCAGCCCCACGCCTTCTCACCAGGACCCTCACTCGAGTAAATAAATAATATTAGTAATAATAATCTCTGCACTATGGCTCATTCCCAGCTCTTCCCAAGCATCCCTTGCAAACCTTTACCATTCAGAGGAGTTTTTTATTGGATTCCTCCCGTAGCAAAGAAGAGGTAGCATTTCGACATAGTGTTAACTGGCTAGGATACTTATTTGGGAAAGGTGAGAAAGATGGGGGAGCAAAAGGACCCCCCAACATACCTGCAATGATGGCCAAGAGGCCAAGGAAGATGACAGCTCCCTTCGGAGACATGGCAGCCTTGGGTTGGGTGGAGATCTTCAATAGATGACTGCCCTGCAAAAAGAGGGGAAGACTGTCAGTGGCTTTCGATGTTGTTGTGTGACCCTAACACAAGGCCAGCTGTGGATTTCGTAGGGTTTCCTTAGGGAATGAAGGAATCCTATGGCTGTTCCTTCCTCTGAAACACACAATTTATTACTGGTCTCCCACCCAATTCCAAACTAGAGCTGGTCCTGCTTAGCTCCCTTTGGCGATCTTCCACCCAATTCCAAACCAGGGCCAGCGCTGCTTAGCTCCCATTGCTGTTCTCCCACCCAATTCCAAACAAGGGCTGGCCCTGCTTAGCTCCCATTGCTGGTCTCCCACCCAATTCCAAACCAGGGCTGGCCCTGCTTAGCTCCCATTGCTGGTCTCCCACCCAATTCCAAACCAGGGCTGGCCCTGCTTAGCTCCCATTGCTGGTCTCCCATCCAAGTCCTAACCAGGCCTGGCCCTGCTTAGCTCGCATTGCTGGTCTCCCACCCAATTCTGAACCAGGGCCAGCCTGCTTAGCTCCCATTGCTGGTCTACCACCCAATTCCAAACCAGGGTCGGCCCTGTTTAGCTCCCATTGTTGGCCTCCCACCCAATTCCGAACCAGGGCCAGCCCTGCTTAGCTCCCATTGCTGGTCTCCCACCCAATTCCAAGCCAGGGCTGGCCCTGCTTAGCTCCCATTGCTGATCTCCCACCCAATTCTGAACCAGGGCCGGCCCTGCTTAGCACCCAGTGTTGGTCTCCCATCCAATTCCAAACCAGGGCCAGCCCTGCTTAGCTCCCATTGCTGGTCTCCCACCCAATTCCGAACCAGGGTCGGCCCTGTTTAGCTCCCATTGCTGGCCTCCCACCCAATTCCAATCCAGGGCCAGCCCTGCTTAGCTCCCGCTGCTGGTCTCCCATCCAATTATGAACCAGGTTAGCCCCCATTGCTGGTCTCCCATCCAATTACGAACCGGGGCTGGCCCTGCTTAGCCTGCAAGACGGGCTGGGGTGGGCTTCCTTTGGGGGATCTGAGCCTCCAATTTGCAATCTGCAAGGGTCAGACTAGATGAGCCTTGCGTTGCCCGTTGGGGCGAGTCCCTGGGACGGGAACCCATGCCCCTTCCCCTCCTCCATGCACATTGGTCCCAGAATTAAAGTGAGCCAAAGCATCCCAAGAGAAGAGATGAATGGACCCCCATCTGGCCGGCCAGCCAGGCCGCCCCCTTCCTCCTCCTCCTCCTCCTCCTCCTCCTCTTCATCCCTTCTTCCTCTTCTCACCTCTTTGGCCTCCTTCCGCTTGGCTTGGTTCTGTTGTGCAGAAGGGCCGACCCTTCCCTATTTATAGTTCTGCAGACGGACCGACCGGTGACACATCATCACTGCCATCATCATCACCACTGCCATCATCTCGTTGCAGCGTCGTCGCTTGGACTTTGGCAGGAGAGACGTGGAGGCCGGGGCTGGCCGACCGGAGGACTCCTTCCTCCTTATCTGGGCAGGACGGGCCAAGTGAGCACGGTGCCTTTTCCTGGGAGACAAGTCCCATCATGTCCTAATTAGGCCTATGATCAAAAACATGGGGAAAGTTGAGAAAAGTGCCCAAACTTTGTTTTTGCGGGACGGACACCATCACGCTAGAGCAGATGTTGTGGTCATTTTTCAATGGGTCTCTTGACCCATTCAGCTCAGGGCCACACGGCCACAGAACCCAGAACGTCAAGGCAGGAAATCCCACAATATCTGCTTTGAAGTGGGTTATCTGCGTCCACACAGATATTACTACTTACTTAGGCGATCCCTCGTAGTCCAAGGATGATGGTCCTCCAAGTGGGTCCATAGGTGGCCTTGGAGCCCTATTCTTGACCCGCATCTTCTCCCTTCCACAGTGAGGACATCTTTTTCCAGGTGGAAGGTGGTCCCGGTCGGGGTTGGCTTGATGCGCCTTCCTCTTGGCACATTTCTCTCTTTCTCCCTCCATTTGTGCCTCTTCGAATTCTGCAGAACTGCTGGTCACAGCTGACCTCCAGCTGGAGCGCTGAAGGGCCAGGGCTTCCCAGTTCTCAGTGTCTATACCACAGTTTTGAAGTCCATCTTTCAATTTCTTTTCCTGCCCTCCAACACTCCGTTTTCCATTCTTGAGTTCAGAGTAGAGCAACTGCTTTGGGAGACGGTGGTCGGGCATCCAGACAATGTGGCCGGTCCAGCGGAGTTGATGTTGGAGGACCATCGCTTCAGTGCTAGTGGTCTTTGCTTCTTCCAGCACACTGACATTTGTCTGCCTGTCTTCCCAAGAGATTTGCAGGATTTTCTGGAGGCAACGCTGATGGAATCGTTCCAGGAGTTGCGTGTGAAGTCTGTAGACAGTCCACGTTTCGCAGGCATATAGCAGGGTTGGGAGGACAATAGCTTTATAGACAAGCCCCTTGGTCTCCCTACGGATGTCCTGGTCCTCAAACACTCTCTGCTTCATTTGGAAAAATGCTGCACTTGCAGAGCTCAAAGGGTGTTGTATTTCAGTCTTATTGTTGATGTCTGTAGACTGTCCACGTTTCACAGGCATATCGCAGGGCTGGGAGGACAATGGCTTTATAATATAATATAATATAATATAATATAATATAATATAATATAATATAATATAATATAATATAATTAAGGTAAAGGTAAAGGTTTTCCCCTGACATTAAATCCAGTCATGTCCGACTTTTGGACTCTGGTGCTCATCTCCATTTCTAAGCCAAAGAGCCGGCGTTGTCCGTAGACACCTCCAAGGTCATGTCGCTATTGCCATGACTGCATGGAGCGGCCTTACCTTCCTGCCGGAGAGGTTCCTATTATCTACTCACATTTGCATGTTTTCAGACTGCTAGGTTGGCAGAAGCTGTCTCCCAACAAAGGATTCCTCAGGCAGGAAGCAGCCAGACCTTGAAACTGCAAGGGCATGTTGGCCAATTACAACATTCCCACCTGCCTCCAACAGACAAGAGTTCTTCCACTCTGGACATTATTCCACAGGAATACACACACACACACACACACACACACACACACACACACACATACACATACACACACACACCATTTTCCTAGTTTCCAACAGACCTCACAACTTCTGAGTTTTGCCTGCCATGTGGGCAAAACGTCAGGAGAGAATGCTTTGGGAACATGGCCAGGCAGCCCAGAAAACTCACAACAACCCAGTGATTCCGACCAGAAAAGCTTTCGACAAAATATAATAATAATAATAATAACAACAACAACAACAACATCAATATAATAATAATAATAATAATAATAATAATAATAATTTGTGTTGTGTCAGGAGCGACTTGAGAAACTGCAAGTCACTTCTGGTGTGAGAGAATTGGCCATCTGCAAGGACGTTGACCAGAGGATGCCTGGATGATTTTGATGTTTTTATCATCCTTGTGGGAGGCTTCTCTCATGTCCCCACATGGGGTGCTGGAGCTGACAGAGGGAGCTCATCCATGCTCTCCCCGGATTCGAACCTGCGACCTGTCGATCTTCAGTCCTGGCGGCACAGGGGTTCAACCCACTGCGCCACCCGGGAGCTCCAATAATAATAATAATAATAATAACAATAATATAGGAACAATAATATTTAAATGTGTATGCTAATGCTTTTATCTCAAGCCACTTTGAGTCCCATTTGGGGAGATAAAGCAGAGTGTAAATAAATAAATAAATAAATATCATCATCATCATCATCATCATCATCATCATCCCAGGCCTTTCTCTCCAAGGGGACTAAGAGTTTCTCTTTGCCTTCAAATCATTGCTGCCTTCTGTACAAGGGCTTTCTTTCTTGCAAAGTGTCACCCCAAACATCCCACAAAGGAATGGGATCCCATGTGGGGTCTGCCTCTGAGGACGGGCAGAGTGCTTCCCCCCAACTTTGCAAACACAAAAGGGCCGAGGCAGCTTTCCTGGCATCTCCTTTGGTTTCGGAAGAATAGCAAACCTGTTGACTCTGCTGTTTGGGACGGAGCCTTATCGGGGGACGCAAAGTCCAAGGCCCAGCGGATTTGGCGCTCATTGGGGCCGAAGGGCAGCCAGCAAGGGCCAAAGGGATCAAAGGTCAAGCAGCCTCCCTCGGATGAAAAACACATGGCCTGCCATCAACCCAAGTTATTTTCCTTGAGCTTCGCCTCTTTGGGAACCCCAAAGGTCCTAGAACGGTCACCGGGAAAGGACTGCAAAGGCCATCATCCCCTTTGGGTCTCCTTGGGGAGAGAAAAATAAACACAATAACAACAACAACTATAATAATAATTGAGGATGTAAACATCGAACTGCAAAGAGTCTGGCACAAACCAGTCAAGGTGGTCTCATTGGTGATCGGCACACTGGGTGCAGTGCCTCAAGACCTTGGCCTGCACTTAAAAACAATCGGCACTGACAAATTCATGTTGGACTGGATGGCCCATGAGGTCTCTTCCAACTCTATGATTCTATGACCACCTGTCTGCTGCAAAAGGCCACCCTATTAGGAACTGTACACATTATTCACCGATACAACACACTGTGTATACATATAAACCCCATTTTCCTAGTTTCCAACAGACCTCACAACTTCTGAGTTTGCCTACCATAGACGTGGGAAGTGTCCGATGTGGGATCCAATACAACAGCCAGCAGAATGTCTGCTGTGGAGTCATAGTGTTATGTATCTAACAATAACAACAACTCTAAAATTACAACAGTAAAACAGCAGAGAGGAAACAACCAGGCACATCTTAACACCTCTCAACAAAAGATTTTCCCAGGCTCAGGCAGGCCTTCAAATGCTAATGAAGGTGGTCAGTTGAAACATTCACACTTAGCTCCAGCAGACAAGAGTCCTTTGTTCCATCCTGGTCATTCCACAGATATATAAACCCATTGTCCTAATTCCAACAGACCTCACTACCTCTGAGGATGCTTGCCATAGATGCAGGCGAAACATCAGGAGGAAATGCCTCTAGAACATGGCCCTATAGCCCGAAAAAACCCCACAAAAAACCTAACAACAACAACAACAACAACAACAATGTAATTTTGTTGTACAATGTACAATGACAAGGAAGCTATTTACATCCTGTCCTGTCGTATCTTATGAATTCGTGTATATACCTGGTGTTGCTTGAGTGTCTCTGGGACCACCACCTGCCTACTTTCTCCCTTCTCCAGCTCTGGGAAGGAAGGCCTTCCTTACAATGCCTTCGTATGGCTATCTGGCAGATGCTACAGGGCGACAAAGAGAAGGACAAAGTGACTGAGAGATCTGTCCTTCTTACTGATGTGGCATGAGGGGATGTGCCATAGCCATGAGAATGTGGAGGGATGGCTGTGTGGTGTTTGTGATGTGTGCTGGGGAAGGCATGATGGTTGCTTACCTGTAACCATGTTTCTTCGAGTGGTGATCTGTGAAATTAGCACATATGATAGTTGCTGCACAGGTGCATCAACTATCACATGTACTTATTTCACCAGACACCACGAAGGAGAAATATAATGTGCAACGTGCAATGAAGCTGTTCTATTCTTTGGCTATGGTTCATTTTGCAACCCTTGCAAGAATATTAGTATATTTCTTTGGGCTTTGGATTATTGTTCTCTTGATGCAGCTTCTCTATCCCAGTCTGGTTTCAGAGCGGGTCAGCCGTGATCGCCTTAGTGGACGATCCACGCTGGGAGTGGGATGGGGGAATGTGTCCCTGTTGACTTTTGGGACAGTGCAATGAGGCAGCAATAGGAAACCCTACCCTAGGGTTTGCTATTGAGGATGCCTGCCGCAGATGTAGGCGAAACATCAGGAGAGAATGCTTCTAGAACACGAAAAATCTGCAACAACCCAAACCCTGGCCTGATTCAAGATGGCTTTAAACATTTGATTTTAAGTGTTTGTGTATATTTATATTTATTTTATGTTCCGGCATTGAATGCATGTTGTATATATGTTGTCCCCCGAGTCAGGGTCAGAAGGGCGGAATAGAAATCACAGAATCCTAGAGATGGAAGGGACCTCATGGGCCATCCAGTCCAACCCCATTCTGCCAAGAAGCAGGAACATTGCATTCAAATCACCCCTGACAGATGGCCATCCAGCCTCTGTTCCAAAGCCTCCAAAGAAGGAGCCTCCACCACAATAAATAAATAAATGTCTGTCGACCTAAGAGACACAACCCAATTCTGCTCCGTTTGCAGGTCAACTGTCCGTCCGGCCGAACTTTGGCCAAAGTGTGCTGGACGGGGCGGAGGGAAGGGGAGAGGGAAGGAGGGAGGGGTGGGTATAAAGGGGCCCGGCCGAGCAGGAGGGTCCAGGCAGAGGCTCGGGCAGAATTAAGGAACAGGTGAGTCTGGGGGGGGGGGGGTGTTGCAAAGGGGAGGGGTCACCAAATAGGGGTCTGGGGGGCTACTCTTATGGGTGGGGTCTCCCATGACCATTGTGGGCACATCGTTCGCCCTCCCCAAATGGTTCGGAGCCTATCCAAGGCCAGAGGCGAGATGCACCCCAAATAGGGCACTTCCAGACAGCACCAAATTGTGGGTTTTCTAATAGGACCTGAGTCACCAAATAGGGTATTGGGGGGCACTCATTTGGGAGGGGTCTCACATGAATGCCGTGGACACATTGTTCCCCCTCCCCAAATGGTTCAGAGCCTATCCAAGGCCAGAGATGAGATGCACCCCAAAGAGGGCGCTTCCAGACAGCACCAAATTGCGGGTTTTCTAAGAGGAGCAAAAAATCCCAGGACCTGAGAGCAAGTCCACACACAAACCAAAACATCCTGGGATTTCAGCCTCCAATGTCCATTCAGATGGCTTTGTCCCGGGTTTTAGAAGCCTGCAAGATGGCTTCGGGACGTCCGCAGTTAAATGCGCGGATGTGGATATGCGCATAGCTGGTGCGCCTTTGCTCCCAGGTTATAAATGTCCGTTCGATGTCCATACAGATAGCTTTGTCCCGGGTTTTAGAAGCCCGCAAAATGGCTGCAGGAGTGTCCACAGTTAAATGCGCGGATGTGGATATGCGCATAGCTGGTGCATCTTTGCTCCCAGGTTATAAATGTCCATTCCTGATTGGCTGTGTCGTAAAAACAAGGGGAAAGTTGTTGTAGGTTTTTTCAGGCTATATGGCCATGTTCTAGAAGCATTCTCTCCTGACGTTTTGCCTGCATCTATGGCAAGCATCCTCAGAGATTGTGAGACCTCTGAGGATGCTTGCCAGGGACATCGCCATGCACCCATTTAGCAAAGTTTGTGGCACAAAATTGAAGTTTCTGGAGGTCAACAATGACTTTCACAATCAGGACTGCAGCACGAAATGGGAACCCGCACTTTCAAACCAGGAGCAGAATTTCGTCATTATCACTTTTATTCAGAGGCTGAATGGCCATCTGTCAGGAGTGCTTTGGTGGTGTATCCGTGCCTGGAAGAAGGGGGGATGTACTCAGGTTGTACATGTTGATTCCTCATTAGTTCTATCATAAAAAACATAGGGGAATTTTAGCAAATGGCAAAAACGTTGTTGTTGCAAGAAGGACATCGTCATGCACCCAATTTTAATGCATGTGACGAAGTGCCTACTCGTCTCCAGGACTTGGAGCATTGAGAAACATATTGAGGTGTGTAATTAGCGGGGATGGAGACAACAAACAGGGCTGTGCAACCACTTCACCACATGCATCCAATCCTACTGAGCTACTTAAGAAATGGCAACCAACCGTGTCCATCCCATGACAGGCTTTGGGCGTAGGGAAGACATCTCTGGGCATGTCAAAAGCGTTGCAAGGGACTATTTTGCAAATGATCCAGGTAGATGTGGGCAAAAGAGCCAATTCTGTCTTGGGATGGGATTTGTTGTTCTCAGCTTTATAATGATGTGGTTGCACCATTTGTGGGAGGAACCGAAAGGCCCCTTGGAGAAAAAGCTACGCCATTACCTTCAGTCAAAGCCCTCCTGACAGATGGCCACTCTGCCTATGAACAATGTTGTTGTTGATGATGATGGTGATAATGATAAAAATATGTTCCTCTTTTGCAAATGTTAGCGGGTGGCTGTGGAAAGCTGGTGGCTGTGGGAGTGGATGCCTTGCGTCATCCCCGATGGTGTCACCCTCCTGGAACGCTGGGTCCAAAGGTCATGCCTCTCTATCGCTCCAGCCGTCATGCGGGTCAAGGGCCCAAAGGGCAGGGAGACGTGGCATGGCCGTGGGCCGGACTAGATGGCCTCCGAGACCCCCTGTGTCACTTTTCTCCTGGTCTGTCCAGTGTCACGCCCCTCATGCCCCAAGGAAGGGGGACCGGGCTTCCTTTCCGCTGCCCTGGAGACTGGGACTCAATGGAGACATGGGTTCAAATGGCAGTAGAGGAGATTCCATCTGAGCCTTGAGAAGAGCTTAAGAATCATGGAATCCAAGAGTTGGAAGAGACCTCATGGGCCATCATCCAGTGCAACCCCATTCTGCCAAGAAGCAGGAAAATCGCATTCAAAGCACCCTCAACAGATGGCCATCCAACCTCTGTTTAAAAGCCTCCAAAGAAGGAGCCTCCACCACACTCCGAGGCAGAGAGTTCCACTGCTGAATGGCTCTCACAGTCAGGAAGTTCTTCCTCATGTTCAGATGGAATCTCCTCTCTTGCAGTTTGAAGCCATTGTTCCCTTGCGTCCTAGTCTCCAAGGAAGCAGTATAAGAGCTTGCTCCCCCCCCCCCCCGTGTCTTCCTCTCACATATTTATACATGGCTCTCATCATATCTCCTCTCAGCCTTCTCTTCTTCAGGCTAAACATGCCCAGCTCCTTAAGCCGCTCCTCATAGGGCTTGTTCTCCAGACCCCTGATCTCCTCCCTCCTCCCTGTGGCTTCCTCTCACATATTTATACATGGCTCTCATCATATCTCCTCTCAGCCTTCTCTTCTTCAGGCTAAACATGCCCAGCTCCTTAAGCCGCTCCTCATAGGGCTTGTTCTCCAGACCCTTGATCTCCTCCCTCCTCCCTGTGGCTTCCTCTCACATATTTATACATGGCTATCATATCTCCTCTCAGCCTTCTCTTCTTCAGGCTAAACATGCCCAGCTCCTTAAGCCGCTCCTCATAGGGCTTGTTCTCCAGACCCTTGATCATTTTAGTCGCTCTCCTCTGGACACATTCCAGCTTAGAGTCAATATCTCTCTTGAATTGTGGTGCCCAGAATTGGACACAATATTCCAGGTAAAGTGGTCTAACCAAAGCAGAATAGAGCATGGGGAGCATGACTTCCCTGGATCTAGACACTAGGCTCCCATTGGCTTTTTTTGCCACCACATCACATTCCTGGCTCATGTTTAACTTGTTGTCCACGAGGACTCCAAGATCTGGGTTGCGGTGAGTTTTCCGGGCTGTCTGGCCATATTCCAGAAGCATTCTCTCCTGACGTTTTGCCCCGGCATCCTCAGAAGTTGTGAGGTTTATATCCCTATGGGATGATGTCCAGGGTGGGAGAAACAACTCTTGTCTGCTGGAGGTAAGTGGGAATGTTGCCATTGGCCATCTTGATGAACATTTAATAGCCAAGCAGTTTCAAGGTCTGGCTGATTCCTGCTTGAGGAATCTGATGAACCAACCTGATGAACCAACCTGGACACAGCACATTATTGGAGAACACACCAATGCTGGGCCACTCTCACAACTGCCTTATCACACGACACACAGAGGAAGCCACTGAAATTTACAAGAAGCAGGTGGACAATGTCAACAGAAAGGAGGAAGCCATAGAAATAAACACAATCTGGCTCCCAGTATTTTAAAAATCCCAAAATCAGGACAGTGAATAAAGAGCAACACTAAAAAAACTGGGGAATTCCAGACAGGAAACAATCCGGGCCAGCTAACACCTCACAACAAAGGATTCCTTCAGGCAGAGAGCAACACTAAAAAAAACTGGGGAATTCCAGACAGGAAACAACCAAGGCCAGCTAACACCTCCCAACAAAGGATTCCCGCAGGCAGGAAGCAGCCAGGCTTTGAAGGTACAAGGCTTTACAACTCTCGTCTGTTGGATGCGAGTGGGAATGTTGTAATGAATCAAGGTGATTCATTACAACATTCCCACTTGCCTCCAACAAACAAGAGTTCTTCCTCCCACTCTGGACATCATTCCACAGATATAGAAACCTCACCTGCCTATTTTCCAGCAGACCTCAGAACGTTTGAGGATGAAACTGGGGAATTCCAGACAGGAAACAATCAGGGCCAGCTAACCCCTCCCAACAAAGGATTGCCATAGGCAGGAAGCAGCCAGGCATTGAAGGTACAAGGATTTACAACTCTCGTTTGTTGGATGCAAGTGGGAATGTTGTAATGAATCAAGTTGATTCATTACAACATTCCCACTTACCTCCAACAGACAAGAGTTCTTCCTCCCACCCTGGACATCATTCCACAGATATATAAACCTCACTTCCCTAGTTTCCAGCAGATCTCAGAACTTCTGAGGGTGCCTCTCATAGATGTGGGTGAAACGTCAGGAGAGAATGCTTCCAGAACATGGCCACGCATTCTGGAAAATGCACAACAACCCAGTGATTCCGTCCATGAAAGCCTTCGACAACACAAACTTAAGAGCTGTTCAGCAGTGGAACTCTCTGCCTCAGAGTATAGTGGAAGCTCCTTCTTTGGAGGCTTTGAAGCGGGAGCTGAGTGGCTATCTGTTGGGAGGTTGCTTTGATGGCATAATGGTAGAAGGGGGCTGGACTGGATGGCCTTGGGGGTTCCCTTCTGAGTCTCCTAATCGATTATTCCGTTCTGGCGCAGGTCCAGCCAAGCGACGCCATGAAGGCCCCTCTCCTGCTGCTGTTTGTGCTCCTGGCGCTGGTGGCCTCCTTCGCACGTAAGAACCGGGGTTCGGGGCCCACACATCTGGGGATCGGTGACAGAGGGGGGTGCGCAATGGGGAAACAGAGGCTCTTCCTCTTCCTGATCTCCTTCCTGGAAGAGCAGGGCCACTTTGGGGGAAGCACAAGTCCTTAGAGCAGCGTTTCTCAACTTGGGGGTCGGGACCTCTGAGGGGGTCGCGAGGAGGTGTCAAAGGGGTCGCCAAAGACCATCACAAAACACAGTATTTTCTATTGGTCATGGGGGTTCTGTGCGGGACATTTGGCCCAATTCTATCGTTGGTGGGGTTCAAAATAGTCTTTGATTGTAGGTGAACTATAAATCCCAGCAACTACAACTCCCAAATGTCAAGGTCTATTTTCCCCAAACTCCACCAGTGTTCACATTTGGGCATGCTGAGTATCCGTGGAGAGTTTGGTCCAGATCCATCATTGTTTGAGTTTACAGCTCTCTCTGGATGGAGGTGAACTACAACTCCCAACTCAAGATCAATGCCCACCAAACCCTTCAAGTGTTTTCTGTTGGTCATGGGAATCTTGTGTGCCAAATTTGGTTCAATTCCATCATTGGTGGGGTTCAGAATGCTCTCTGATTGTAGGTGAACTATAAATCCCAGCAACTACAACTCCCAAATGACAAAATCAATTTTTTTGAGTGAAGGACATACCTTGGCCTGAGAGGTGTCTTGTGTCCAAATTTGGTGTCAATTCGTCCAGTGGTTTTTGAGTTCTGTTCATTCCACAAACAAACATTACATTTTTATTTATATAGACTAGAAATCCCAGTAACTACAACTCCCAAATGTCCATCACTGGTGGAGTTTAGAATGCTCTTTGATTGTAGGTGAACTACAAATCCCAACAACTACAACTCCCAAATGTCAAGGTCTATTTTCCCCAGACTCCACCAGTGCTCACATTTGGGCATATTGAGTCTTCGTGCCAAGTTTGGTCCAGATCCATCATTGTATGAATCCACAGCACTCCTCTCGACATAGGTGAACTACAACTCCCAAACTCGAGGTCAAAGCCCACAAAACCCTTCCAGTGTTTTCTAATCGTCATGGGAGTTCTGTGTGCCAAGTTCGGTTTAAATCCATCGCTGGTGGAGTTTAGAATGCTCTTTGATTGTAGGTGAACTACAAATCCCAGCAACTACAACTCCCAAATGTCAAGGTCTATTTCCCCCCAACTTTACCAGTGTCCACATTTGGGCATATTGAGTATTCGTGCCAAGTTTGGTCTAGATCCATCATTGCATGAATCCACAGCACTCCTGTGGACATAGGTGAACTACAACTCCCAAACTCAAGGTCAAAGCTCACAAAACCCTTCCAGTGTTTTCTAATAGTCATGGGAGTTCTGTGTGCCAATTTCGGTTTAAATCCATCGCTGGTGGAGTTTAGAATGCTCTTTGATTGTAGGTGAACTACAAATCCCAACAACTACAACTCCCAAATGTCAAGGTCTATTTCCCCCCAACTTTACCAGTGTCCACATTTGGGCATATTGAGTATTCGTGCCAAGTTTGGTCCAGATCCATCATTGCATGAATCCACACCACTCCTCTGGATATAGGTGAACTACAACTCCCAAACTCAAGGTCAATGCCCACAAAACCCAAGTTCCAGTGTTTTCTAATAGTTCTGGGAGTTCTGTGTGCCAAGTTCGGTTTAAATCCATCGCTGGTGGAGTTTAGAATGCTCTTTGATTGTAGGTGAACTATAAATCCCAGCAACTACAACTCCCAAATGTCAAGGTTCTCCTTTCTCTACTCAGGGGCCGACGCACCAGCGGAGGAGTCTCTGGTGAAGAAGGTGCAGGTCTACGTCCAGCAAACGGCCCAGAAGGCTCAAGAGGGCCTGGACAACTTCCGGGAGTCTGAAGTCGCCCAGCAGGCCAGGTGAGCGGCCTTTGTGGCATCACGTAACATAAACCACGTGTCGTTCACGTTTGATCAACAAGTCGTTTACTCTTCGTAGCTCAGAACAACGTATGTACAATGTGATCCGTTGCCTCAACTCACTAAATGTCCTTTCATGAGAGATTTAGAATAGCCGTTCTTCGTCCATGTGGATAAACTCCTTCAGCATCTCAAGAAGCGAGTGCACACTCCAAACTCTGTCTCTCTCTGCTTCTCTCTGCAATTGAATAGCTCAAGCCTGAACAAAAATGTGACAGTAAACAAAAGTCCCAGGCTCAGCTTGCTCCCTAAACATTGCCCAACCAATCAACGTCATGCATCTTATTTTACAGTTGACACACACGGATTCCTTGCATGCTCCAACAGTCTCCCCCCCCCCCTCTGCTTCTCTCTGCAATTGCACAGCTCAAGCCTGAACAAAAATGTGACAGTAAACAAAAGTCCCAGGCTCAGCTTGCTCCCCAAACATTGCCCGACCAATCAACTTCATGCATCTTATTTTACAGTTGACACACAAACACACACACACACATGGATTCCTTGCATGCTCCAACAGTCTTCCCCCCCCCCCTCCGCTTCTCTCTGCAATTGCATAGCTCAAGCCTGAACAAAAATGTGACAGTAAACAAAAGCCCCAGGCTCAGCTTGCTCCCCAAACATTGCCCGACCAATCAGCTTCATGCATCTTATTTTACAGTTCACACACACACACACACACTCACTGATTCTTTGCATGCTCCAACAGTCTCTCCCCCCCTCTGCAATTGCATAACTCAAGCCTGAACAAAAATGTGACTGTAAACAAAAGTCCCAGGCTCAGCTTGCTCCCCAAACATTGCCCAACCAATCAACTTCATGCATCTTATTTTACAGTTGACACACAGAGAGAGAGTTCTTGCATGCTCCAACAGTCTCCCCCCCCTCTGCTTCTCTCTGCAATTGCACAGCTCAAGCCTCAACAAAAATGTGACAGTAAACAAAAGTCCCAGGTTCAGCTTGCTCCCCAAGCATTGCCCGACCAATCAGCTTCATGCATCTTATTGTACAGTTGACACACACACACACACACACGGATTCCTTGCATGCTCCAACAGTCTTCCCCCCCCCCTCTCTGCTTCTCTCTGCAATTGCACAGCTCAAGCCTGCACAAAAATGTAACAGTAAACAAAAGCCCCAGGCTCAGCTTGTTCCCCAACCATTGCCCGACCAATCAGCTTCATGCATCTTATTTTACAGTTCACACACACACACACACACACGGATTCCTTGCATGCTCCAACAGTCCCCCCCCCCCCGCTTCTCTCTGCAATTGCATAGCTCAAGCCTGAACAAAAATGTGACAGTAAACAAAATTCCCAGGCTCAGCTTGCTCCCCAAACATTGCCCGACCAATCAGCTTCATGCATCTTATTTTACAGTTGACACACATACACACACACACACACACACACACACACACACTGATTCCTTGCATGCTTCAACCGTCTTCCCCCCACCCCTCTCTCTGCTTCTCTCTGCAATTGCATAGCTCAAGCCTGAACAAAAATGTGACAGTAAGCAAAAGTCCCAGGCTCAGCTTGCTCCCCAAGCATTACCCGACCAATCAGCTTCATGCATCTTATTTTACAGTTGACACACACTGATTCCTTGCATGCTCCAACAGTCTTCCCGCCCGAAACACCCCCCAAAAGAGATATTGATATTCAAGAGAGATATTGACTCTAAGCTGGAATGTGTCCAGAGGAGGGTGACTAAAATGATCAAGGGTCTGGAGAACAAGCCCTATGAGGAGCGGCTTAAGGAACTGGGCATGTTTAGCCTGAAGAAGAGAAGGCTGAGAGGAGATATGAGAGCCATGTATAAATATGTGAGAGGAAGCCACAGGGAGGAGGGAGCAGATCAAGGGTCTGGAGAACAAGCCCTATGAGGAGCGGCTTAAGGAGCTGGGCATGTTTAGCCTGAAGAAGAGAAGGCTGAGAGGAGATATGATGAGGGCCATGTGTAAATATGTGAGAGGAAGCCACAGGGAGGAGGGAGCAGATCAAGGGTCTGGAGAACAAGCCCTATGAGGAGCGGCTTAAGGAACTGGGCATGTTTAGCCTGAAGAAGAGAAGGCTGAGAGGGGATATGAGAGCCATGTATAAATATGTGAGAGGAAGCCACAGGGAGGAGGGAGCAGATCAAGGGTCTGGAGAACAAGCCCTATGAGGAGCGGCTTAAGGAGCTGGGCATGTTTAGCCTGAAGAAGAGAAGGCTGAGAGGAGATATGATGAGGGCCATGTGTAAATATGTGAGAGGAAGCCACAGGGAGGAGGGAGCAGATCAAGGGTCTGGAGAACAAGCCCTATGAGGAGCGGCTTAAGGAGCTGGGCATGTTTAGCCTGAAGAAGAGAAGGCTGAGAGGAGATATGATGAGGGCCATGTGTAAATATGTGAGAGGAAGCCACAGGGAGGAGGAGGGAGCAAGCTTGTTTTCTGCTTCCCTGGAGACTAGGACGCGAAACAATGGCTTCAAACTACAAGAGAGGAGATTCCATCTGAACACGAGGAAGAACTTCCTGACTGTGAGCGCCGTTCAGCAGTGGAACTCTCTGCCCCGGAGTGTGGTGGAGGCTCCTTCTTTGGAAGCTTTGAAACAGAGGCTGGATGGCCATCTGTCAGGGGTGATTTGAATGCAATATTCCTGCTTCTTGGCAGAATGGGGTTGGACTGGAGGATGGCCCAGGAGGTCTCTTCCAACTCTTGGATTCTAGGATTCTAGGATTCTATGAAAAGGCTAAGAGAGGGTTCCTGCCGCTGCCCCAAAACATTTGGGTGTCCTTCCCACTCCTGCTCCCTTTAAGAAAGGCAATGCACTCCCAAAAGAGTTCTTATCTCCATTGATGCCTTCAAGAAAGCTGTATCTCCAATCATTCCTTCCACAACAAGCCACGTTTTCCAAAATCCTCATCCCACAGGGACAGAAAGCGAGGTGGAATCTTCTAAACAGGGGCACAGAGAGCAAAGGAAACACCAAAGAGATGTGAACCCTTCCCTGTTTGATCTAAAGCATAGAAAGTGGTGCCAAACCGCATTCATCCTGCAGTGTAGATGCACCAAAAGAAAGCTATGGACTTTGGAAAGCGACAGTACCCAGTATCTCGTAGCATGGAGTCATGGGAGTTAAAGTGGTACCAAACTCCAAATTGCATTCATTTGATAGTGTAGATGCACCTAGAGAAGGGCATGGACTTTGGAAAACCACAACTCCCAGGATCCCATAGCTGAGCAATGGGAGTTGAAGTGATGCCAAACCACATTCATTTTCCAGTGTATTTGCATCTAGGCAAGGGGATGGGATTTGGAAAACTGTAACTCCCAGGATCCTGTAGCATGGAGTCATGGTAGTTAGTGTAGATGCACCTAGAGAAAGGCATGGACTTTGCAAAACCACAACTCCCAGGAGCCCGTAGCTAAGTCATGGGAATTGAAGTGGTGCCAAACTGCATTCATTCGATAGTGCAGATGCACCTAGAAAAGGGCATGAGCTTTGCAAAACCACAACTCCCAGGATCCTATAGCTGAGCCATGGGAGTTGAAGTGATGGCAAACCACATTCATTTTGCAGTGTATTTGCATCTAGGGAAGGGAATGGAGTTTGGAAAACTGCAACTCCCAGGATCCTGTAGCTGAGCCAAGGGAGTTGAAGTGACACCAAACCACATTCATTTTGCAGTGTATTTGCATGTAGGGAAGGGAATGGACTTTAGAAAACTGTAATTCCCAGGATCCGGTAGCTGAGCCATGGGAGCTGAAGTGATGCCAAACCACATTCATTTTCCGGTGTATTTGCATAAAGAAAAGGGCAAACTGCAAGTCCCAGTATCTCGTAGTATGGAGCCATGGGAGTTGAAGTGGTGCCAAACTGCATTCATTCGATAGTGCAGATGCACCTAGAAAAGGGCATGAGCTTTGCAAAACCACAACTCCCAGGATCCGGTAACTGAGCTGTGGGAGTTGAAGTGACGGCAAACCGCATTCATTTTGCAGTGTATTTGCATCTAGAGAAGGCGATGGGGTTTGGAAAACTACAACTCCCAGGATCCGATAGCTAAGCCATGGGAGTTGAAGTGACGCCAAACCACATTCATTTTGCAGTGTATTTGCATCTAGAGAAGGCGATGGGGTTTGGAAAACCACAACTCCCAGGATCCTATAGCTAAGCCATGGGAGTTGAAGTGATGCCAAACCGCATTCATTTTGCAGTGTATTTGCATCTAGAGAAGGCTATGGAGTTTGGAAAACCGCAACTCCCAGGATCCTGCAGAACTGAGCACGAATTCAACAAGGGAGATGCACCTTTAGATGGAAACCAGCAGAAGGAGCTTCAGGTCCATTCTTGGAGAGATAGAATGCCATGGGTTGCACCGAGTGAAATAGTCTATTAGCATGCTATTCAAAATTGCATACATCTTTGCTTCCAAAAAAAGTGTGTGTGTGCGTGCATGCATGCATGCGTGCGTGTGTGCATGCATATATATACATACATTCCCAGTTCTCATTCCCACTTTCCTTCTCCAATCTGCCTAGGGAATGGCTGCAGGCCGGCTTTGCCCAAACGCAGCAATACTTTGGCCAGTTGAAGGACCAGCTGTCCACGCTCTGGGAGAAGACCACGGCCGGCGCATAAGGACCTGAAGAGCCAGGGGTCTCCGGGACTGCTTCCCCCTCTTCCCAACCCCTTCCTCCCTTCTTTCCTCCCTTCTTTCCTCTCCCCCAAATGCAACTTGCCCTGATGTGACCGATCGCCCTTTATTAAACCTTGTCGACACTCTGCACGTGTGAGTCTCTTGCTGCGAACACACCAACACACATCAGAAGGGGCCTAGAGCGCATTAGCATTGCTTTAGTGCAAGCATGGGCCAACTTTGGCCCTCCCTCCAGGTGTTTGGACTTCAACTCCCACAATTCAAGTCACTACTACTATAATGTTAAAGAGCCAGTATACGGAACATGTTTTAATACTTCTATTGGAAAGTGCTTATTGTACTTTGAAAGGTTGTGTATTTTATGTCATGGCCTATGGCTAGCACAATAAACAATCAAATCAATTATCGCCATTCAGTGCCAATCAAGGTGGCCAATGGCAACGTTCTCACAGGCAAAGGTTCCTTCTCCCACCCTGGACATTATTCCACAGGTAGATATACAAACCCCACTTGCCTCCTCTCCAACAGACCTCACAACCTCTGAGGATGCCTTTAGCCAGAGATGTGGGTGAAACATCAGGAGAAAATGCTTCTGGAACATGGCCAGGCAGCCCAAAAATGTAGAGCAACCCAGAGTTTTGGGATACTAGCAGGGCTGGCGATGCTGCAAAGGGAAGCACCCAGGTAATGTTTGGGAAACGTGGCTCAGAGTCACAACAAATGGTGTTGAAAGGCCTGCAATCTCTCCTCCTCCTCCTCCTCTTCTTCTTCCTCCTTCTCTTCTTCTTCCTCCACCTCTTCTTTCTCTTCCACCTCTACTTCTTCCTCCTCCTCCTCCTTCTTCCTCCTCTTCTTCCTCCTCCTCCTCCTCCCCCTTCTCTTTTTCCTCCTCCTCCTCTTCCTTTCCCCCTCCTCCTCTTCTTCCTCTTCCTCCTCCTCTTCTTCCTCTTCCTCCTCCTTTTCTTCCTCTTCCTCCTCCTCCCCCTTCTCTTTTTCCTCCTCTTCCTTTCCCCCTCCTCTTCTTCCTCTTCCTCCTCCTCCCCCTTCTCTTTTTCCTCCTCCTCTTCCTTTCCCCCTCCTCCTCTTCTTCCTCTTCCTCCTCCTCTTCTTCCTCTTCCTCCTCCTTTTCTTCCTCTTCCTCCTCCTCCTCCTCCTCCCCCTTCTCTTTTTCCTCCTCCTCCTCTTCCTTTCCCCCTCCTCCTCTTCTTCCTCTTCCTCCTCCTCTTCCTCCCCCTCCTCTTTTTCTCTTCCACTTCCTCCTCTTCCTCCTCCTCTTCCTCCCCCTCCTCTTTTTCCTCCTCCTCCTCCTCTTCCTTTCCCCCTCCTCCTCTTCTTCCTCTTCCTCTTTTTCCTCCTCCTCCTCCTCCTCCTCCTCTTCTTCCTCCTCCCAAGGAGCTACACCTGAGAGCCACCCGCCCCGAGGGGTCTCTTCCTCAAGACCAAGGCCACTTGTTGCAATGATAACCATTGCCCAGAGGGTTCCCAATGAGGCCCAAGACGCTGGGTCCATTTCACCTGGAGAGAAACGAGGCTGAGAGAAAGGCTTAAAGGTATTGGAAAGGAAAGGGAAGCAAAGTGGTGTTCTGCTGCTCCAAAGACTTTGGGACACAACATTCACACTTGCTTCCAACTGACACGGGTTCTTTCTCCCACCCTGGACACGATTCCACAGGTGTATATATGTATGTATGTGTATACAAAAGGTAAAGGTTTTCCCTCGACATCAAGTCTTGTCGTGTCCAACTCTGGGACTCTGGTGCTCATCTCCATTTGTAAGTCAAAGAGCCGGCATTGTCCGTAGACACCTCCAAGGTCATGTGGCCAGCATGACTGACCTTCCTGCCGGAGCAGTACCTATTGATCTACTCACATTTGCATGTTTTCAAACTGCTAGGTTGGCAGAAGCTGGGGCTGACAATGGGAGCTCACCCCACCCCATAGATTCGAACCTGTGACCTTTTGGTCAACAAGTTTACCACTGTGCCACCTGGGGCTCCATGTATATGTATATATATGTGTGTGTGTGTGCATGTATGTATATATATATACACACACACACCTTCTGCTTGCCTTACTCCCAACAAACCCCTGAAGACGCCATTAGCCACAAATGCAGGTGAAATGTCAGGAGGGAATGCTACTGAAACATGGCCAGACAGCATGACCATAGTGCAGGCATGGGCAAACTTGGGCCTTCCCTCCAGGTGCTTTGGACTCCAACCCCCACAATTCCTAACAGCCGGTAGGTTGTTAGGAATTGTGGGAGTCGGAGTTCAAAACACTTGGAGGGCTCAAGTTTGGCCTTGCCTGCCATAGTGTCTCCAAAGAGTGTGAGATGTGGAGTCTCCTCTCTCCGCTCCATCCTGCTGAGCAAAGGTTGCAGAGCATGGGAGGTGTATCTACTATCTATACCTGTGGAATAATGTCTAGGGTGGGAGAAAGCACCTTTGTCTGGATGCCCATCTGTTGGGAGGGCTCAGATGGTGTCCTTCCTGGCAGAAAGGGTTAGGGCTGGGTGGCCCTTGGGGTCTAACCCTTCTAACTCTAGGGTTCTGCTAAGCTTTGGATGATTGACTGGGACCCCCTCTTCTCCTTTCTGCTTAGCTGTGAACCCCATTTGGTGAGACTGGTTGACAGAGGCTCCCCTTCTGCTTCAATGGAAGGCAATGTCAACAATGGAAGTGATGGGTTGTTGTAGGTTTTTCCGGGCTATATGGCCATGGTCTAGAGGCATTCTCTCCTGATGTTTTGCCTGCATCTGTGGCAAGCATCCTCAGAGGTAGTGAGGTCTGTTGGAACTAGGAAAATGGGTTTATATATCTGTGGAATGATGTCCAGGGTGGGACAAAGGACTCTTGTCTGCTGGAGCTAGGTGGGAATGGTTCAACTAGCCACCTTGATTAGCATATAATGGCCTTACAGTGCCTGGAGCAAACTTTTTCCTACTTCCAACAGATCTCACTACCTCTGAGGATGCTTGCCATAGATGCAGGCGAAACGTCAGGAGAGAATGCCTCTAGACCATGGCCATATAGCCCGAAAAAACCTACAACAACCCCGTAATTCCGGCCATGAAAGCCTTCAACAATACATCTAATCACCTCTCAACAAAAGATTCCCCAGGCATTGGGTTGCTGTGAGTTTTCCAAGCTGCCTGGCCATGTTCCAGAAGCATTTTTTCCTGACGTTTCACCTTCTTCTAGGGCAGGCATTCTGAGAGGTTGTGGGGTCTGTTGGAAACTAGGCGAGTGGGATTTGTCTATATGTGTGTGTATTAGCTGTCCCCTGCCACGGGGGACAGGGGATGCTAATTAAGGTGGTCAGTTGAAACATTCACACCTAGCTCCAGCAGACAAGAGTTCTTTGTCCCACCCTGGTCCTTCCACAGATATATAAACCCCTTTTCCTACTTCCAACAGATCTCACTACCTCTGAGGATGCTTGCCATAGATGCAGGCGAAACGTCAGGAGAGAATGCCTCTAGAACATGGCCATATAGCCCGGAAAAACCTACAACAACCCAGTGATTCCGGCCATGAGAGCCTTCGACAATACAATGGAAGTAGTCTTGCCACTTTCGGCTGGACGTGACCAAGGTGGTGGGTTCCCTTTCATCAGAAGCTTCTGAAGAACACAAGTCAGAAGCTTCTGATGAAAGGAAACGCAACACAACTTCCGATGCCTAGCCACCGTGCCAAGGAAGCCTGGGCAGGGGGTCCACTGCATGGGAAAGGGGTTGGACTAGATCCATGATGGTGAACCTATGACACGCGTGTCAGCACTGACACACATGACTATTTTCGATGACACGCGGCCATATGCGGACGCATACAGAGAAGTCCACCTTATAAGAGCCAATCTAACTCCATCCTTAAATGTGTAAAAGGCTCTGCAAATTTAACATCTGCACGTTTGAGCATTGTTCACTCCATAACTCAGAACGGAATATACATTTTTCGTATTTAAACTATAAATATTGCAAAATTACGTTTATTTTTTCGCGAGGTTTACACCCCACCCAAGTTATGCTCAGGTTTTTAGCAAATTGTGACACACCAAGCTCAAAAGTTTGCCCATCACTGGACTAGATGGTCCTGGGAGGTCCCACCGGTCCCCTCAATTCTCCCAGGGCTTGGCCCCACTGCCCCCCAGATGGTATTGAGAAGGACAACGTCCTCCCTGCCCAACTCTTGCCTTCCTGGGGCTTGAGAGCTTCCCCACCTGCTGAAAGAGACGCAACCCTTCCCATCTCCATGGGTCTGAAAGCCTTGGCCCCATTGCATCTCCCAGAAACCCCTCGTCCCCAAGAAGCAGACCCCTCCCATCTCCCATGGGTCTAGCAGACATGGCCCCATTGCATCTCCCAGTAACCCCTCATCCCCAAGAAACAGACCCTCCCCATCTCCCATGGGTCTAGCAGGCATGGCCCCATTGAACCTCGCAGAAACCCCTCGTCCCCGAGAAACAGACCCTCCCCATCTCCCATGGGTCTAGCAGGCATGGCCCCATTGCATCTCCCAGAAACCCCTCGTCCCCAGGAAACAGACCCTTCCCATCTCCATGGGTCTGAAAGCCTTGGCCCCATTGCATCTCCCAGAAACCCCTCGTCCCCAAGAAACAGACCCTTCCCACCTCCCATGGGTCTAGCAGGCGTGGCCCCATTGCATCTCTCAGAAATCCCTCGTCCCCAGAAGAAGCGTGGAAAGCCAATGGGCTTGAGAGCTTCCCCATCTACCAAAAGAGGCACGACCCTTCCCATGGGTCTGGCAGGCGTGGCAGGCGTGGCCCCACTGCATCTCCCAGAAACCCCTCGTCCCCAGAAGAAGCGTGGAAAGCCAATGGGCTTGAGAGCTTCCCCATCTACCAAAAGAGGCACGACCCTTCCCATGGGTCTGGCAGGCGTGGCAGGCGTGGCCCCACTGCATCTCCCAGAAACCCCTCGTCCCCAGAAGAAGGGTGGAAAACCAATGGGCTTGAGAGCTGCTCCACCTGCCAAAAGAGGCACGACCCTTCCCACCTCCCATGGATCTGGCAGACATGGCCCCACTGCATCTCCCAGAAACCCCTCGTCCCCAAAAGGCAGACACTCGGCAAAGCTCAGACGCCACGACCTCCCTTGCTTTTTTTATTGCTGTTATGCTTGGAGACAGAAGTAAGAAGTGGGGAGAGGTCTTGCACCAGGGAATCACACAACACTCTCATTTCAGCTCCTCACTTGGCTTGGATGGAAAAGGAGCTGGTCCCCACCCATTTCTTTGCTCCCCGTTGCAGCCGTGGACTTCCAAGAGGGAGGAGTAGGGGTAGGGGGGCCGGGGCTGGGGGGGGGGGTCCCTTAGGACCCTTGCTGCTGCTCCTGCTGCTGGGAGGCCTCTTGCAGGGTCTTCTGGAGCAGGGTCAGCGCCTGGGTCATGCGGGTCCGGAGGGCCTGTGCCACGGGGGCCAGCTCCTCCCGCAGCTTCTCCACCATGGGGGCCACGTTCTCCCGGAAGGTGCTGAGGTGCTGCTGGACGCGGGCCTGGTACTGGCTGACCTCGGGCAGGCCGCGCTCCCGGATGGCGGCCACCTTCTCGGCCAGCTTCTGCCGCATCTCCTCGCTGTACGGGGTGATGCTCTGGCGCAGCTCGTCCACCAGCGTGCGCATCTTGTCGCGGGCCTCTTCGGCGATGGGCCGCAGCTTCTCCTGGGCCTTCTCCAGGTTCTGCTGGGCCAGCTGGCGCATCTCCTCGCCGATGGGCTGCAGCCGAGCCTGGTAGGCGTCCGACTCCTGCTTCAGCTTCTTGCCAAAGTCCTCCACGAAGGGCTGGATCTTGGCCTTGACCTCCTCCAGGTCCTTGCCCAGCTCCTGCCGCAGGGTCTCCAAGTCGGCGTTGACCTGGGTCTTCAGGGCCTCGATCTGCGGGGAGAGGTCCTCGCGGAACTTGGTGACGGCCGCGCTCAGCGTATCGTAGTTCTCGGCAACCTTCAGGCTGCAGAAAAGGGAAGGGAGAGCAGGTCAGGAAAAGCTGTGGAGCTAGGCTATGTTCGGCTATTTCGGAAAGGAGTTCCTTGACATGCTATCCCAAAACTAACACCTCCAAGTTTGTAACAGTGGGACAAGCAAAGGAGAACCAGCTCATCTTGGGCCAGCTTCTCCTTCACCTTCAGGCTGCAGAAAAGGGAAGGGCAAGCAGATCAGGGTAAGCTGTGGAGCTAGGCTGAGTTCGGCTATTTCGGAAGAGAGTTCCCTGACACGCTATCCCAAAACTAACACCTCCAAGTTTGTAACAGTGGGACGAGAGCAGGAGAACCAGCCCATCTTTGGCCAGCTTCTCCTTCAGCTTCAGGCTGCAGAAAAGGGTAAGCCGTGGAGCTAGGCTGCGTTCGGCTATTTCAGAAGGAAGTTCCCTGACACACTATCCCAAAACTAACACCTCCAAGTCTGTTAACAGTGGGACAATAGCAGAAGAACCAGCCCATGTTTGGCCAGCTTCTCTAACACCTCCAAGTTTGTAATAGTGGGACAATAGCAGGAGAACCAGCTCATATTTGACCAGCTTCTCCTTCACCTTCAGGCTGCAGAAAAGAGATGGGCGAGTGGCTCAGGGAAGACTGTGGAGCTAGGCTGTGCTGGGATATTCCCTGACACACTATCCCAAACTAACACCTCCAAGTTTGTAACAGTGGGACAACAGCAGGAGAACCAGCTCATCTTTGGCCAGCTTCTCCTTCACCTTCAGGCTGCAGAAAAGGGTAAGCTGTGGAGCTAGGCTGCGTTCGACTATTTCGGAAGGGAGTTCCCTGACACGCTATCCCAAAACTAACACCTCCAAGTCTGTTAACAGTGGGACAATAGCAGAAGAACCAGCCCATGTTTGACCAGCTTCTCCTTCACCTTCAGGCTACAGAAAAGAGATAGGAGTGGGTCAGGGAAGACTGTGGAGCTAGGCTGTGTTTGGATATTCCATGACACGCTATCCCAAAACTAACACCTCCAAGTTTGTAACAGTGGGACGAGAGCAGGAGAACCAGCTCATCTTGGGCCAGCTTCTCCTTCACCTTCAGGCTGCAGAAAAGGGAAGGGTGAGCGGATCAGGGTAAGCTGTAGAGCTAGGCTGCGTTCAGCTATTTCGGAAGGGAGTTCCCTGACACGCTATCCCAAAATGAACACCTCCAAGTCTGTAACAGTGGGACAACAGCAGGAGAAGCAGCCCATCTTTGGCCAGCTTCTCCTTCACCTTCAGGCTGCAGAAAAGAGTTGGGCGAGTGGGTCAGGGTAAGCTGTGGAGCCAGGCTGCCTTTGGATATTCCCTGACACACTTTCTCAAAACTAACAGTGGGACAACAGCAGGAGAAGCAGCCCATCTTTGGCCAGCTTCTCCTTCACCTTCAGGCTGCAGAAAAGGGTAAGCTGTGGAGCTAGGCTGCGTTCGGCTATTTTGGAAGGGAGTTCCCTGACACGCTATCCCAAAATGAACACCTCCAAGTTTGTAACAGTGGGACAACAGCAGGAGAACCAGCCCATGTTTGGCCAGCTTCTCCTTCACCTTCAGGCTGCAGAAAAGGGTAAGCCGTGGAGCTAGGCTGCGTTCGGCTATTTCAGAAGGAAGTTCCCTGACACACTATCCCAAAACTAACACCTCCAAGTCTGTTAACAGTGGGACAATAGCAGAAGAACCAGCCCATGTTTGGCCAGCTTCTCTAACACCTCCAAGTTTGTAATAGTGGGACAATAGCAGGAGAACCAGCTCATATTTGACCAGCTTCTCCTTCACCTTCAGGCTGCAGAAAAGAGATGGGCGAGTGGCTCAGGGAAGACTGTGGAGCTAGGCTGTGCTGGGATATTCCCTGACACACTATCCCAAACTAACACCTCCAAGTTTGTAACAGTGGGACAACAGCAGGAGAACCAGCTCATCTTTGGCCAGCTTCTCCTTCACCTTCAGGCTGCAGAAAAGGGTAAGCTGTGGAGCTAGGCTGCGTTCGACTATTTCGGAAGGGAGTTCCCTGACACGCTATCCCAAAACTAACACCTCCAAGTCTGTTAACAGTGGGACAATAGCAGAAGAACCAGCCCATGTTTGACCAGCTTCTCCTTCACCTTCAGGCTACAGAAAAGAGATAGGAGTGGGTCAGGGAAGACTGTGGAGCTAGGCTGTGTTTGGATATTCCATGACACGCTATCCCAAAACTAACACCTCCAAGTTTGTAACAGTGGGACGAGAGCAGGAGAACCAGCTCATCTTGGGCCAGCTTCTCCTTCACCTTCAGGCTGCAGAAAAGGGAAGGGTGAGCGGATCAGGGTAAGCTGTAGAGCTAGGCTGCGTTCAGCTATTTCGGAAGGGAGTTCCCTGACACGCTATCCCAAAATGAACACCTCCAAGTCTGTAACAGTGGGACAACAGCAGGAGAAGCAGCCCATCTTTGGCCAGCTTCTCCTTCACCTTCAGGCTGCAGAAAAGAGTTGGGCGAGTGGGTCAGGGTAAGCTGTGGAGCCAGGCTGCCTTTGGATATTCCCTGACACACTTTCTCAAAACTAACAGTGGGACAACAGCAGGAGAAGCAGCCCATCTTTGGCCAGCTTCTCCTTCACCTTCAGGCTGCAGAAAAGGGTAAGCTGTGGAGCTAGGCTACGTTCAGCTATTTTGGAAGGGAGTTCCCTGACACGCTATCCCAAAATGAACACCTCCAAGTTTGTAACAGTGGGACAACAGCAGGAGAACCAGCCCATGTTTGGCCAGCTTCTCCTTCACCTTCAGGCTGCAGAAAAGAGATGGGCAAGTGGGTCAGGAAGGCTGTGGAGCTAGGCTGTGTTTGGATATTCCCTGACACACTATCCCAAAATGAACACCTCCAAGTCTGTAACAGTGGGACAACTGCAGGAGAAGCAACCCATCTTTGGCCAGCTTCTCCTTCAGCTTCAGGTTGCAAAGGGTAAGCTGTGGAGCTAGGCTGCGTTCGGCTATTTCGAAAGGGAGTTTCCCTAAAACACTATACCAAAACTAACATCTCCAAGTGTGTAACAATAGGACAACAGCAGGAGAACCAGCCCATATTTGACCAGCTTCTCCTTCAGCTTCAGGTTGCAGAAAAGGGAAGGGAGAGTGGGTCAGGGAAGGCTGTGGAGCTAGGTTGCGTTTGGCTATTTCGGACACACTATCCCAAAATGAACATCTCCAAGTCTGTAACAGTGGGACAACAGCAGGAGAACCAGCCCATCTTTGGCCAGCTTCTCCTTCAGCTTGTAATGGGGGTTTGGTGGATGTTTGCACCTTCTGGATGGGCCTTTGAGCTTCAAGATAACGATCCTCTTTCGAAGGGGAGCAAAGGTGACTTGCACAAACATCCCTCCCATCCTTGCAAAAATCCAGGGAGGATCTCCAAAGGAGTGCTAGGAGCAGCTGACAGGTTTAGGAGAGCTCCGGTTCTGGGAGGATGCCCACAGCAGAGGGGACAACCTGTGCCAAAGCAGCCTTGTCGCTCCCTCAACATACATATGGTGCCCCCAAGGAAAAAAGAGGACACCCCCAAGACAGAAAGAGTTTACCCCAAGTAGGTTACTCACTCGAGCTGCTTGCCAAGGGTGGAGGCATCGAACTGGGTCAGGATTTCGTGGGCTCCGGCTTTTGCCGTTTCCATGTAGAGGTGGAAGGCGTTTTGGAGGTTCTCCAGGGGTGTATGTTGGGGCTCATCATGCTGCCAGAAGTGCCGAGCCTGGGTTCCTGGGGGGGAAAGGCAATGGCAGCACAGTCAGCGGAGTCTGCCTTAGGTCAAGGGCTGGGAGTGTCAGGGGACCCCAAAAGCGGCAGGTTCCGTCCGCTACTTACCGGCGAGGAACACCAGGAGGAGGGTGACGGTGAAGGCTCTCATCTTGCCAAATGCTCCAGCCTGGAGACAGGGAAGCGGAGAAGCAGTTGAGTGTGAGACGTCAAGTGAAGGGTCAACAGAAAGGCTAGGAAAGTCTTTCCAAGCTGCCCAGCCCCACAATTAAGAGTGAGGATTCAGAACCTTTGGGGAGAACCAACTCCACAAAACCAGCCATGGGCAAACTTTGACCTTCCTTCCAAGTGTTTTGGACTCCAACTCCCATCATTCCTAACAGCCTCAGGCCCTTTCCTTTTCCCCCTCCGCCGTTGTCCTTCTCCAGAGCTTCCAAAGCCATCTGGCCACTCACTAGGAAGAAGGCAGGTGGTCCAAATGGGCCAAACCATTGTGACTGTGAAGAAGAACCCCAAGATCGCCACCTTCAATCAGACCAGAGACTAGGTTCTCTTGGCCTTCAGAGCTGGCAACAATGCAATGGCCAAGGTGCAAAGCTGCAGAGATTGAGCAGCTCATCTCTGAAGAAGAACCCCAAGATTGCTACCTTCAATCACACCAGAGACTAGGTTCTCTTGGCCTTCAGAGCTGACAACAATGCAATGGCCAAGGTGCAAAGCTGCTGAGATTGAGCAGCTCATCTCTGAAGAAGAACCCCAAGATTGCTACCTTTAATCAGACCAGAGACTAGGTTCTCTTGGCCTTCAGGGCTGCCAGCAATGCAACAGTCAAGGTGCGAAGCTGCTGAGATTGAGCAGCTCATCTCTGAAGAAGAGCTCCAAGATCTCCACCTTCGATCAGACCAGAGACTAGGTTCTGTTTGCCTTCAGGGCTGCCAGCAATGGAACAGCCAAGGTGTGAAGCTGCAGAGATTGAGAAGCTCATCTCTGAAGAAGAACCCCAAGATCGCCACCTTCAATCAGACCAGAGACTAGGTTCTCTTGGCCTTCAGGGCTGCTAGCAATGCAACAGTCAAGGTGTGAAGCTGCTGAGATTGAGAAGCTCATCTCTGAAGAAGAACCCCAAGATCTCCACCTTCAATCAGACCAGAGACTAGGTTCTCTTGGCCTTCAGGGCTGTCAGCAATGCAACAGCCAAGGTGAAGAAGAGCCCCAAGATCTCCACCTTCAATCAGACCAGAGACTAGGTTCTCTTGGCCTTCAGGGCTGTCAGCAATGCAACGGCCAAGGTGAAGAAGAGCCCCAAGATCTCCACCTTCAATCAGACCAGAGACTAGGTTCTCTTGGCCTTCAGGGCTGTCAGCAATGCAACGGCCAAGGTGAAGAAGAGCCCCAAGATTGCCACCTTCAATCAGACCAGAGACTAGGTTCTCTTGGCCTTCAGGGCTGCCAGCAATGCAACGGCCAAGGTGAAGAAGAGCCCCAAGATTGCCACCTTCAATCAGACCAGAGACTAGGTTCTCTTGGCCTTCAGGGCTGTCAGCAATGCAACGGCCAAGGTGAAGAAGAGCCCCAAGATTGCCACCTTCAATCAGACCAGAGACTAGGTTCTCTTGGCCTTCAGGGCTGTCAGCAATGCAACGGCCAAGGTGAAGAAGAGCCCCAAGATTGCCACCTTCAATCAGACCAGAGACTAGGTTCTCTTGGCCTTTAGGGCTGCCAGCAATGCAACAGCCAAGGTGCAAAGCTGCTGAGATTGAGCAGCTCATCTCTGCTTGGAGAACCCTCCCTTGGGCTCTTCCATGGCTCAGAAAACAGTCCACAGCTTCAAGAGAAGAAAGGTAGAGAGCCTCAACCAAAGCAAGCAGTGTGGAAACAAGAAGAGGAAGGATGGAGAGAGAGAAAGAGAGCAAAGTTGGGCAAAGCCCCAGCAGGTCTCCTTACCAGTTCTTCTGCTGCCCGCTGCTCCGTCTGCTTCTTCCAGGACGGCAAGGTTCTGGGCTATTTATCCTGGAGGTGGTTGTTTATTGCTGGAGATAAGTGAACTCACGATGTGGCGCGGAGAGTTCAAGGATCAAGCACCACGCATCAGTGCGATCAAGGAGCAACGGGGATGGAGGGAGGGAAGGAGGGAGTGAGCTGGGAAGGCGGCCTGCCAAGAGGCAGATTGGGAACGGGCTCCTGCTGGTTCTGTTGTCGCTGTTCCCAAGTGGCTTTGGGACTCCGACTGCCCTGGTCCGTTCCCCGCAGACTGACCTGGGGTCAAGCCTGGACCTGTTCTGTTCCGAGGCTTCACGGCCAGGCCAGGCTCGGCCAAAACGTCTTTGCGTTCGTAAGAAACTCGGCCAACCACAGGACAACCTGTCCCAAGACACTGCACCACGTCCCTGTCTTCTGGGTTGAGGAAAACAAGGAGGCCCAGCCAGTCTTGCTCCAGACAAGAAAAGCAGAGGCTCCACCAACAGAGCCACCAGTCCCCACAGAAAGGTTCAACTCCTCTCCAGCCAAGAGAGAGAAGGTGCCTCAGGCTGGTAGCACTCCATAAAGGAGTTTGCAACCTTTATGGAGTTGCTCCGTTTCCAGGTTTCAGCACAAGGGTCCCCAAACGCCGGCCCGCGGTCCAGATATGGCTCACAGAGGGCATTGAGCTGGCCCTAAACCCTCAGTGTGAGGTTCACCATGAAACCTTTTGAAGGACCTCAACAAGAATCCTAATCAACTTGACTATCTCAAAGCAGGGCCACACTTCCCATTGAAACATTGGTCCATCTAGGTTGGATTAATAAGGTTCTTCCTTTTAAGGATCACATTGTTCTTTCATGTTTTTTGGACTACGAGTAAGATACACGCAATGTGCATGTATCTTACTCGCAGTGCATGTGTTCATGTTGGTTTCAAACTACAGTCCGGCCTCTCAACAGCCGGTGGGATTGTGAACCTGAGGGACCAGCCCTCACCTTGATAAGCTTGAGGAGTCCTGTTTTGGTCAATGGGCAGGAGATTGTACCTCTCCCCAGAACATCTGAATGGATGAATGAAACGGATGAACAAGGAGGAACTGGAGGTCCCTCAGACCAAGGGGACCCACTGTATTGAAGGGACAAGGTCACAGACACGTAAGAGTTGGAAAAGGCCTCAAAGGCCATCCAATCCAGCCCTCTTCTTTCTGCCTTCATGCAGGAAAAGCACTATCAAAGCCCTCCCAGCAGATGGGCATCCAGGCTCTGCTGAAAAGCCTCCAATGGACTCCGAGGCAGAGAGTTCCACTGTTGAACGGTCAGGAAGTTCTTCCTTAGGTTCAGGTGGTATCTTGCCTAGCATTTGAACCACGGCTTCACTGAGTCCTAGTCTCTTGAGTTCACTATCTTTCCTCCTGTGTCGAAGAGGGACCGAAAGGCCTCACGGGAATCCCCGAGAGCAGAACTCTTGGCCCAAAGGGGAAGGCAAATCTCTCCTGGAAGTTGGGTTGTTGTTGGTTTTTTTGGGCTATACGGCCATGTTCTAGAGGCATTTCTCCTGACGTTTCGCCTGCATCTATGGCAAGCATCCTCAGAGGTAGTGAGGTCTGCTGAAAAGCCTCCAATGGACTCTGAGGCAGAGAGTTCCACTGTTGAACGGTCAGGAAGTTCTTCCTTCGGTTCAGGTGGAATCTTGCCTAGCATTTGAACCACGGCTTCACTGAGTCCTAGTCTCTTGAGTTCACTATCTTTCCTCCTGCATTGAAGAGGGACTGAAAGGCCTCACAGGAATCCCTGAGAACAGAACTCTTGGCCCAAAGGGGAAGGCAAATCTCTCCTGGAAGCTGGGTTGTTGTAGGTTTTTCCGGGCTATACGGCCATGTTCTAGAGGCATTTCTCCTGACGTTTCGCCTGCATCTATGGCAAGCATCCTCAGAGGTAGTGAGGTCTGCTGAAAAGCCTCCAATGGACTCTGAGGCAGAGAGTTCCACTGCTGAACTGTCAGGAAGTTCTTCCTTAGTTCTCCGGGAAGCCTTGGCTGCCTTACCAAACATGTTTAAACTGCCCTGCTGAAGACAAACAACAAGGCCCATCAGCTCAAAACAAGGGATAAACAGTCAGAGTTTCAGGCAGGAGCTCTTCCCAGAATTGTGCAGAGCGGAATGTGCAATCTCTGGACCAGACTCATTTCTGGACCAAAGGCAACATCGCTCTCTTGACTGGAGGGATCCCAGTTTGGCCCGGTCCTTGGCTGTCCTTTTGGCCTGAGTTAAACATTGACCAGGATGGGTTTCTCTGCCTCCCTTTCATAGAATCCTAGTTGAAGAGACCTCATGGGCCATCCAATCCAACCCCATTCTGGCAAGAAGCAGGACAATTACATTCAAAGCACCCCCAACAGATGGCCATCCAGCTTATGTTTAAAAGAAGGAACCTCCACCACACTCCGGGGCAGAGAGTTCCACTGCTGAACAGCTCTCACAGTCAGGAAGTTCTTCCTCGTGTTCAGATGGAATCTCCTTTCCTGCAATTTCAAAGGAGACCCTCCGCCAAATCCGGAGCCAAAGCAAGAGAGGAGCCGGAGCAGAGAGTCAACCATAATCATGGGTTTATTTGTCATGATCCCACATCCAACTAAGTTACTAGTTGCAAATGAACACACACGCAACCCCCGCCCCACCCTCCGGCAAATAGAAGAAGAAGAAGAAAAAGAAGGGGAGGAAAATA